>NW_022279612.1:300000-572500 GCF_009193385.2 Nasonia vitripennis
ACCGCGCACTAGACGAGCTTTGTAGCGTATAACCTAACCTTCTGCGTTGCGCTTTTTCTTGAAAATCCATCGGTTAGTGATTGCTTTACGCTTTTCTGGGAGATGAACCAATTTCCACGTTGAATTTTCCGCTAAAGATTTCATTTCGTCTTCCATAGCATTTTTCCAGTTCTTCTTTTCTTCCGACTGTATAGCATCTTTGTAACTTTTGGGCTCGTCAGTTTCGACGATCATTATTTCAACAAGTCGCTCAGATGCTTTCATGTTTGTACGATCTTGCAGCTGTCTCCTAGGTGGTGAAGGCGAAGTCGACGGTGGAATCTCCCAAGACTGATTTTTCGAAGAATCGTCAACATCTGATTGCTCGTCAGTAACATTTTCAGGTTGCAAATCAACAAGAGAATGAGTTTGATTGCGTAAATCACGTTCTCCTCTTGTCGCATCAACTTGCTCGTCTTGCTTGATAGGAAACAAAGGCATAAGTTTTCCAACATTTTCCGGAGAAAAACTTACATCGTTACTTCGAACTACACAATTTTCATTTTTTAACCATACACGAAATCCAGCGTGTAGTCAGAATAACCAAATGTACCTGTTTTCCAGTGAAAATTTCGTAAGGTGTTTTTCCCTCCACACTACTAGGACCAGTTCGATTGAGAATGCAAACAGCAGTATTCAACGCTTCAGCCCATAAGTTTTTCGGTAAGTTCTTAGCCAAAAACATCGTGCGCCCCAAGTCCATAATAGTTCTATTCGTACGTTCAGCACAGCCGTTTTGCGGTGGAGTGCCTGGGTTTGATATAGCCAACAAAATTCCAATAGTTGCCATCATTTTCTTGATTATACCGTTGTCAAATTCTCCGCCGCCATCGCAATATAAAACTTTCATTGGTCTTCCGAGCTGAGTTTTCAATAATTGTATAACCTCTTCAGTCTTCCCTGACGCTTCTGATTTTTCTTTTAGAAATAAAATTATTCTCATTCGAGAATAATCACAGGTAAAACATAACATATATCTCGCTCCGCCCATCGAAACGCATTCCATTGGTCCGCACAAATCGGTGTGCATGATTTCACCTGCTTGCGTAGCACGTTGCGTGCGCTCGTAGTAAGAGTTGCGAGACTGCTTACCTTCGACGCAAGCGCCGCAGAAAAATTCATCATTGATGAAATCGATGTTGTATTTCTTCAGTACCTGTTTGACGTGAACTTTGTTTTGATGGCCTAGCCGTTCATGCCAGATCTGCAAAGTCTCTCTTGATGCAACATTAACCTCGCTTATGCATGATTTTTCCGGCTCTACCACCCTAATCAGCATCTTGTATAGCCGACCGTCGCGAACTCCTCGAGCTTTGACTACGCCATCTCGTACAAATTCGCAGCCGTTCCTCGAGGAAACAAAAAAAAGTCCTTTTTCCGTCGCAGTGATGACTGAAAGCAAATTTCGGCGTGCTTGGGGTACATACAACACATTTTTCATTGTACATAATACCCAATTTTCGCCAACAGAGGCTTCAAACTTAATTGAGTTCTTTCCAACAGCATCCATCGTGCTATTGTCACCAACGTATATCTTACTTGGTACTTTGAAGTGCTCATATGTGGAAATAAACTCACGGCGATGAGTGATGTGATCCGTTGCACCGCAGTCTGCAATCCAGCAGTCCTGTTTCTCACATGACAAAGTATCGCAGATAAAAGCTTCGTCGTTTTTATTTTCCTTAGGAGCTTTGGAGTTGTTGTACTTGACTTTGCTCGGACGTTCGTTGCAGAAATGTCCATAACCCTGACATTTATAGCACTTGAGCTTGGATTTGTCCTTCTTATTAGCTCTAGCATTTTCTGTGGACTCATTTGACTTTTTCGAAAAATTAGTCTTACCGAAGTCATTCCTCTTACCGTGATAAAAGTTATTTTGCTCACTTTTTCCATGAGCTTTCATTTTACTCGTCAATAGCTGATCATAATCTGACATGTTCCTATGTAATGGACGGAGAGGAGACGAGTCGGAAAGCGAAATATATATATTGGATCCCAGAAATATTATCGTGTAATTATATGGGATCCCAGAAAAATTTCTCCTTATTATTCGGAATCCCAAAGGAAAAATATTTGTTTTTCTGGGCCTACATAGCATTTTATCTGTGACCGTCAATACCAGTCCTGGAGTTATCTGGGATACAAAAACTAGTGATCCGCCATTCTTATTCCTTGTGATGTGCCACCATGTTATAGGTATAGCATTTATATACATGTTAATTTAAAAAAGTATACTACAACATAAACAATTTATATACAACATAAATAAATATTATACTTTAGTGTTTGTTATAAATGTTGTAACATAAAACGTGTACTCTTATCATATGTTGTAATGTAAAACGTGTACTTTTATCATACAATTTTATGGTTTCAATTTAACATATGATAAAATCACTCAATAAAAATGTAATAACAGACTAATAACTCTTCGGATTGTTACTTAAAAATACAACGAGTTATTATATGTTTTTATTGTATGATTTTATCATATGTGTAATTAAAACATATGATTATATAACTATGTTTTTATCAATATGTTTTTAACATATTGATAAAAACATATGATTATATAACTATGTCTTTATTAATATGTTTTCAACGTATTGATAAAAACATAGGATATAATAACTCCTGGGGCTTGATACTCTAACTGTGTGGTGCTCACATAGATCACACAGTTCACTCTTTGTAGGAGCAATTCTACGAGAAGTCGGGCACTTCTCGGTCACAAAATCTGGGTCTTGTATTTTTGAGGGTACACTCACTGGATTAGTTTTTCACTTTGATTAGGACATATAAAATATGAAGAAAAAGAGTAATTACTAATTACGAAAAATCAGCTTATTGACTATAAACACTACCACCACGGGCCGAGAGGCGCTGTAGTCGCTAAATCAATACGGCTTATCAAGTATACAGATTACCATATGTCTACATGAGATTTTTGTACAAAAACACGTACAATAAATTATAAGATACTGTGATGATGTTGCAGTTGAAATCAGATACAATTTTTGCGTTTACGAAATACTACGCCATCATCACTTTTCGGAACGTTGTGAGAACTCAACTATGATCTTTATCTATTTTGGAGCTACAACTGTGCCCACAGCACTTATTTTTCTTCTTTGATTTTCGACACTTAGATGAAAATTCCATCTTTTTAATGCTGTGACTACTTCAAAACCCGATTACAAACATTATCTTATCAAAAAATTATGAATATAATAATATATATTTAATTTAAGAGCAAAATACTATTTATTTTCTATTCAACAACATCGCCAAGTATACCATTACAAACGCCATGATTGTGAGTTCGCGAAGCGGCCATCTAGTCTCACATTGCGATTTTAAAGTTCTAATATTTCGCTCTAGATAATTTATTACCTAGCTGAACAAACAATGTTTTCTCCAGATTTAATAGATAGCTGAGCCCGAGATATTCCTTATCAAAAGTTATAAACAATTTGAAATAGGATTAAATTCATCAAAAATACAAAAAAATGCTTAAAAAGCATCTTTTCATACAAAAAATTGCTCATAACTTTTGATAGAGAATTTTTAACGATTTTTTTTTATATTGAAGATTTCGGGCTCAGCCAGGTAAAAAATTGCCTCGAGCGAAATATAGGCTAATTTTTGGTGATTGGCAATTGGCCTGTAATTGCTTTCTTCCTAAGGAAGCCTTGTAATAGTAATTTTTGGAGTTTGTGTATAAACATGTAGGAAGTGTATTTTGATGTATTTTTAGTCGAAAAATAGTGTTTTTAGAAAATTTCCGTAAGGATGTGCGCGTGTGTGTGTGTGTGTGTGTTCGTTCATATACGCCTGTATCTCAGCTTCTACTCAGTTGATTTTAACCCACCACGTCTCATTTTCTTTGTTTTTACTAGTACATAGTGAGAAAATAGTCCGTTATTACATTTTGTAGACGCATTTTTTTCTATGGTGATTTTTTAGTTTTGAGATTTCAGTTTTTTTTTATAAACTTATTGAAAAAGTTGATAAACGTATATTACATAATATGTATCTGAAAGAGAATAAAATTACCTATATTTTTACCGTCGAAAATTTATACTACCATTCGTCGTTCTTTCGTTATACAACATGAAGCGCAATTTTTTGAAATCGTTTTAACTCGAAAACTAAATCTCGAGCCTTTCTAAAAAAAGCATGATTATTGAAGGTTATTAGGACTTTACACCACTTTAATTTAAAGTTATTTGATGGGGCAGATCCTGACAAAAACTAAAAAAACTGAAAAAAGTCGTTTTTCTACGTGACGTAATAACTGGAGTAAAAGGGTAATAATCAAGTTCAAATTTAAAATTAAGTTAGCATTATATAGTACCTTGATCCTTTTCTTTAGGCTATTTATGAAACCAGTTTGTTGCAAAAAGATATTAGGCTTCAAAATTTTGTTTTTTCACCCTGTATACTCTATATAACTAAAAACTGCATCGCTTGGATCTCAGTTTCTCTTTAATGGATTTTAATCTATACATAGGCTGGTTATTTTATTTTTTTTTCACCTATTCGTGAAAAACACGATTTTCAGTTACGCACGTGCGTTTTTTTTCATGGCGATTTTTAGATTACTAGTAATTTTAGACGCGTTCCGCAAATTATTCTAACCATTATATCCCGGAAACTCAATGTTAAACTTATCTTAAAAAATCATGATTATTGAAGGTTATTATAACTATATCGACTGCTTTAATTCCAACTCCTTTCATGAAGCAGATTCGGAGTCCTTCTCTTTGGTTTGTTTCTCTTTGGCAAATAGCGCGTGTTATCGTGACGAATGTCAAAAAGTACAAAAACTTTAAATAATTATATATGAAGTAATTACATATTCTTGAAGGAAGCTACGTGCCAAAGAATTGGCAGCGGTTTTTTTTGTTGGCATATTATTTCGATGGGCTACAATTTTTTTACATTTTATATATCCTAAGGAATGTAAAAACCTCTCCGGTGCAAGTATATTAAGCAAATATTTTAATAAATATTTAATTCACGACTGAACTATAATTGCCACTTTATTCTCAAGAAAGGCGAGACTAAAGTAGCATTTTATTCCCTTATATTTTTTCCCCGCAAAGATCTTTATTCCTGTAAAACGCGAGAAATAAATTCTTTATCCCCGCAAAATTTTGGAATTATATATATCTTCCTATATTATATAGTTATTTTGGTTATACTCCCCCCCCCCCCCCACAGCCCCCCACAAAATAACGTAAAAATCGTTCATTTTTATGTTACTTTTAAAAGTCTGTGTGCCCCCCCCCCCCCCACAGCCCTCCACACAGCAATAACACGAATTTTGTATGATTAACTTACATAAAATGTACTGTTAGTTAACTGTCAAAGTTTATGGTTTAAAATTATATACGATATTATAATTTTCTGACATTATCAAATTATACTAAATTATGGTTATTGTTAAAAATGAATGAATTTTGTTCTAAAGATAATGCATTTAAAAATAAAATAATTAATACTGATTCATTTTTATACAATCATCTAAAAGAAAACCGTGGAATCATCGCCGAGAGCCCTATAACCACGGGAATTTTTTCTGAAAAAATAATGAATTAATTTTGAAAAGAAAATAATTTTATGAAAGAAAAAAAATATATTATTAAGGAAATTATAGGAGCGGAGTAAATAACACAGTGGATGTTAAGAATAATAAATAAGAGTTTTCTTTATTAGACTAATATAGGGTGAGAAGATGCCTAGGACAGCGGCAATCTCCACCTTAACTTTATCGCAACACGGGTTTCCGAAAATTTCCACCATCTAACTCATAGATTGGTCGGGGCCAGACTGACTAGCCGACGCGTCGCTCGCTATGCAATTATTCGCGTGTTGTCACATGATCCTAATACCTGTAAACGGTAGTCGTCTATGTATATTCATACACACTTATACACAAGTGCGAATCTAACGGTCGTAACTAATTCGAGGAATTCTCCTTCACATATATTATAAAATTAATTTATTCACTAATTTTGATAAATGTGATCTAATATATTGGCTATATTGATGATGTATTTAACATAAGCTTCAGTATCATCTTTTAAAGCATTTGGAAATAAATTTTGTTTTTTACGAAACTTTAGAATAGTTTGAATTGTTAATGTCATTTCTGTTGGAATTTGATCGAGTTCTGTAATTTTTCTTTGACGTGTTTTCTAATATTTCAAATTCCTCATAAAATTCAATTTTCGAATTTAAGTATCTCAAGTCATTTTCAACATTTTCCTGTATCATCTGATTGATATAACTTACTTCATCAATTATGTGTTCTTTTACTTGAACATTTAATGCTCGTAAATAATTTCTGTGCTCATCATTGTCAACTTGAACGAAAGAATTTTGAAGTGGATTCCATTCCATTGTCAAGATTTAGTATATCTATAAAATAATGAATGTGAGACAAAAGATGAAATGTCTTATATAAAATTGTTTTGAAGTGTATTGTTTCGTATGTTACACTTTGAAATAGCTACTGTGCAGGAGCTGTAATAGAGTATGTACATTATTAGTGAACGCGTAAGTCAGATTGCAGTTTTTACAGAGAGCATAAGGTGAAAATATGTAGTTGTTGAGAGCCAATATATTCACTGATATCACAAAAGAAAAAACAACAACTATAAAATCAAGAAATTTTATACAAACTTTGTATTAATTAAAAATTTCCTTCCAAACTATATTTTCATTTTATGTATTATTTTCATTTTCAATTTGGATAAATAATTGATTAGGGTTTTTACATCTGGACAATGCTATATATAATTGTCCATGAGAAAATAATGGGTTTTTTAAATATAATCCTACATTATCGAAACATTGACCTTGAAATTGTTTTTAATTTGTCTGAAAAGGTTTACGGATAAAAGTAATCATAATTGACATACTAAAATACATGTTTAATTTAAGAATGGTTTGTTAATGCTATAACAACATGTTAATGCGTAATACATATGATTATATGTGTATTACACGTGTAATACTTTGTAGATTTGTAGTATACTATCTTTTTGTGATTAATAATTGGGCGAAATTGGTATATTTATAAAATAAAAATAATCATTGCATTATTAATGTTTATTGATTAACGATACAAAGTTTAGAATTATTTTATCTAATTTTATTATCTCTTAGTTCATCTGTTGTATTATCCTGATACATTCTCATTAAATTTTGAAAACAAAAATCACACAGACACTAATATGGGGGGTTGGCGAGCGAAGCCCCACTAGTGTATATATATATATATATATATATATATATATATATATATATATATATATATATATATATATATATATATATATATATATATATATATATATTATATATATATATACACAATTTACACATGCCCGAAAATGTGTAAATAGAGAGAAAAACGGGCTGATTGTTTAGCTCGGTTTTCAACTGCGACACCGTCGACTCCCGTTCGTGCTCAATCATCATCTTCGCTTGAAAAGGCCAACTTTTGCCCCTAGTTGTGTAATGTACTAATTATTTCTGACCTTTACCGAAAAGCTTCTTTTCGCTTCTAAAATAAGGCAAGAAAATAACAGGTTTTTTCCGCAAACTTTTTTTGCGGGGCAAAAGCAAATTTCACGTGGCAGATGTAAATTTTTGTAATTTTTAAATAAAATATACATAGTATACCACGGCGGAATGTGTGCATTTGCATGGTCTTAAATCAACCCTTTAAACTATAAAAACACATCGCCCTTATTTTCTGAAAATTTTTCTCTTGGCTGAGGCTGAACTGTCCTCACTTCGATGGGACAGTAAGCCACTCTTGGTAAAGATATTCTCGCTTGAGTAGTAAAAATACGAACGGGAAAAATCTATTACGTTTGCCCCTCGTTGCATAATGTACAGTTTTAAATTAATTTATTTTCAAGCTTTTTAATATTATTCTTTTTTTTCACTTACCCCACTCCTTTTGCGTTAATTTTGTTATTAACTTCTTTATTTATAATATCCGAGATCGTGAAGTTATCATCTTTTTTAAATCCATATTCAGACATTACAAGATTATTCCCTAGAATATTTCGATGTGCGTCTTCATTTTTAATGTACGGATCTGTGTTTGGATCATTTGTAATACTTAGAATGGTTGATAAATTTGAATCTGGTTGATAAGATAGGGTTTTATCTGAGTCTGATATCGGCAAGTTACTTTTTGATTCGATATTCGTATTATTTGTTAAAGATAATTTACTTCGACCGCGTAAATTCTGTAAACAAACATTATTCGACTTTTAAAAAGATGTATGGAGATCTCATTACGAAACACTTTCTACAATCATTACACACCTTCTGCGATTTAGGTGCATATGCATTTCTGCAAATGTATTGCTCAGCAGTGCACGTGTGTGAGTAGGTAAGCTAGGCGGGTACAGCCGCAGCACAGTGGTCTCAAAATCAAAAAAATGGGACAAATTCAGTCTTAGATCGAGTATTCAGTAAAATTCATTTAAAAAAATTGAAAACATATCTTGATGTACCTAGGAATGAAATAGGATACCGCTTTTTTTTATTATAAACCCGCGTATAAGGTTAAAAAATCGATAAAGTTAATCAAAAATGTAATTATTATTTCCGCAATTTATAAAATGATTGCAAACAAAAACTAACTCCAAATAAGTGCAGATATATGTTTTCGATGTATTTTTTGACGCTGAACCCGAATCCGATGTCGGAAATGCAGTAAATATAAAATCAGCCCCTAAAATACGACAAAAACCGCCCTGATTTCATGTAATATCGACTTATTTTCGAGTGGTGAGTAAAGATACGGGTTTTTGATGTACTTTTCGACGCTGAATTCGAAAATGCAATAAATTCACAATCAGCCCATCAAATAGAAAGCTTACTGCTAAATTATTTAATAGTTGTTTCAGTATGCAGTATTTATTATAATTTTTGTTATCACCAATCAATTAAATTAAATTTATGCAGTGATCATTAAATTTTAGGGAATTTGTTGATTTTACAAAAGATTTAGAAAAATTATTTTTTTATAACAGTTAATAGAAAACCAATATATACATTTTGAACATGACTCATTCTCTGATTCCTCATCTTCGCTATCATACACCAATAAACTTTTCATCTCAGCAGATAATTTTTGATGATTTTTTTTGGTAGTTTTCGACTTAGCGAAATCAGCGGATCGGAACTCAATAACAGTCTTTTAAATGTATCCATGTTCGTTTCCGTTCTGTAAATTTTCATACATTAGTAAATGTATTTTGTTATTTGATTAGGTGCTATGTTGATGGCAATTATACTCTATTATACCATCATAAAAATTATTTTTGTCACTATGATACTACAAGTAAAATAATCTATTTTCATACAAATGGCTACATAATTACCTTGACTATGTAAGCTAAAAATTTATTTTAAAAATATCATTGTTTATATTCTACTCTTATCTTATTTAAAACAATCAGATTTTGACGAGTGTATACACTTACGAAAATTGTAGAATTACTATTCTAGATGTTAATTATGAAAAAAGCGTCGAAAAGTACATCGAAAACCCGTATCTTTACTCACCACTCGAAAATAAGTCGATATTACATGAAATCAGGGCGGTTTTTGTCGTATTTTAGGGGCTGATTTTATATTTACTGCATTTCCGACATCGGATTCGGGTTCAGCGTCAAAAAATACATCGAAAACATATATCTGCACTTATTTGGAGTTAGTTTTTGTTTGCAATCATTTTATAAATTGCGGAAATAATAATTACATTTTTGATTAACTTTATCGATTTTTTAACCTTATACGCGGGTTTATAATAAAAAAAGCGGTATCCTATTTCCTAGGTACATCAAGATATGTTTTCAATTTTTTTAAATGAATTTTACTGAATACTCGATCTACGACTGAATTTGTCCCATTTTTTTTTATTTTGAGACCACTGTGCGCAGGGGGATACGGCTGCAGAGGGATACGGTTGCTGGAGGATACAGTAGCAGAGGGATGCAGCCGCAGGGGGATACGGCCGCAAGCGGGTACGGGCTCACCCAAGTCACCCCAACCTTGGCTCACTTAACCCATCCCTATGTGACCACTGCAGCCGGGGGCGGTTCAAGGCCACTGCAGCATCACAGGCCACCCGAGCGCACTGCTACATGTACCCTTTGCGAAGCTACATTACTTGCAGGTTGCATGACGCCACCTAGCGGGAGAGCCTCCGCTTTGTGGTGGGGGGAGCGCGCAGAACGCGTAGAGCTGCGCGTTCAGTATGATGCATAGTGGGAGTATAATAAGTAAAAGTATAAGAAAAAGTTAGTTGCAAGCTAAATTAATTTCCATTCTTCATTGTACAATGGGATCTTTACCAGTTTTACCAGATACTGCATTGTATGATGAGGAGTGAAGTATCTTGCGATACCTCAAATCGCAAGATCCAACTCTGATAAAGTCAACACTAGAGTGGGAGAAAGAGTTGCGTAAAGAATTAGAGAAAGAATTATTGCAAAAGCAACTATGACCCATAAGAGAGCGTTTACGGGAGGCAATCCGGGAGGTCATCCCTCTGGGAAATCCGCATTAACATCCCCGGAGAAAGATGATGAAACTTTCGCCAAAAGTGCGAAGCCGAGCAGTGCTGTGTGAGAAGTGGCTGCAGTAGTATGCCACTACCCGGGAAGAATTGCAGGAACAGCGCAGAAAAACAGCAGCCAGCATTAACCGGCCAGCGGAGGAGAAGATTGGCCCTTTGATCCGCAAGCGCACAACCCCCCTTCCTCCCTCATGAACCCTTATGCTGAAAAAAGGAAGTCATGGAGAGGTAGGTAGACGATGGTTGTATCTCACAGGTGGGGATGATGGCAAGGGCCTTCACCCTTCCTAAAAAGAATATTATTAACTAAATCCAAAATTTCAAATTGATTATTGCCTTACTCCAGTTATCGCGTCACGTAAAAAAAATGATTCATAGTATGCAGGGTGAGAAAAAAAGATTTTGAAGCTTAATATCTTTGAAACTAACTGGTTTCGTAAACAACCCAAACATAGGGATTGGAGTGCCAGATAATGCTAACTAAATCAAAAATTTGAACTTGATTAATGCCTTTTTACTCCAGTTACCGCGTCACGTAGAAAAACGACTTTTTTCAGTTGTTGATGTTTTTCTTAGGATCTGCCCCATGAAATGACTTAAAATTAAAGTAAATTATAGTCCTAATAACTTTCAATAATCATGATTTTTTTTAAAAAGATTCAAAATTTAGTTTTCGAGTTAAAACAATTTCAAAAATTTACGCTTTATGGTGTGTAATAAAAAAACGACTAACGATAATATAAATTTTCTGCAATAAAAATATAGGTGATTTTATTCTCTTTTAGGTAGATACTAAGCAATTAACATTCATCAACTTTTCCGATAACTTTATTAGGAAAAACTGAAATCTCAAAACTAAATAATCAATATAAAAAAACGGATTCAGAAAATGTAAAAACGGACTGTTATCCCGCTATGTACTAATAAAAGCAAAGAAAATAAGACATGGTGGATTAAAATCTACTAAATAGAAGCTGAGCTAGAGGCGATACGAAAGAACACACACATCCATATGGACATTTTCTAAAAATACTATGTTTCGACTTAAAATGTTTAAAAACATATTTCCTACATGTTTTTACACAAACTCTGAAAATTACTATTACAAGGCTTCTTTAGGAAGGAAGCAAAACTTTTTAACTACGAATCAACTCTTGCATAGAGCCGAAAGTGTCTCAAATTGTGGACCACTATGGCGTCATTTAACTTTCTCTTTCGAGTAAGGAAATCACTATTTGTTTAAAGCTATTAGGTGCTTAAAGGGTGTTACCACTCAGATAATTAGGTATGTTAACATTTATCATGCTGCAACAGTTCTACAAATGTACATAATTATTTTAAACTTTCTGGTGTAAGTTATCTTGGTAGAGGCGACAGTGTAAATGATTTCTTTTTGGAAAGTCTTAATGTATCAATAAATGCCAAATTATATTCAAAAATTGTAAAAGATGGATGTTTATATTAGACATTTCGTAAATCAAAAATAAGGTCAAATAATTCATTCATTTTACTCAACTATAACAGATTTTCCCGAATAGATAAATTTGTAGTAGATAGAGAAAATCAGAAATAATTAACAATTTGTAATATTGTCCGAACAAGAAAACGTCTAAGTAAACATTATAGTATTTTACAAATAGTCAACGAAATTGAAGAGAATCCTACGTTATGGATACTACGGATATTAAAAGTATTTGTATTTTCATGGAAGTTCTTCGAAATATGTACATCTTGTCATTACCAAATATGTTACATTATTAATATCATAAGAGCATTGTATAAAGATGCAATATATTTTGTAGTAAAAAACATACACATTTACCCAATACTTATTTAGTACTCCTAAACACAAATAAACTTCCTGATACTGTTTTTCTCTCTCTATCAAATAAAATTTTTTCGAACGGAATAACAATTATCGGCAAGGTCAGACTTTAGAGGAACTCGATGACGACTTCACGATATTAGTTGTGGTATAGACGCTCGGATCATGATCTGATCGTCGACGGCACAACGCAATCAATATTTGGAGAATCAATATTTGCCGGATCTTGAGATTGACGGCGGCTTAACGCAATATACGTACGGATGCTAGATCTTTTAGATCGACAGCGGCTCTATAATTGCTTGTTCGATGGCCGGATCGCTTAGCGATGGACAGCGGCACAACGTACTACGATTACACAATTGCTGGATCGCTTGGCGATCAACAGCGGCTCAACGGATTTTCAATATTCACAATGGCTGGATTGCTTATCAATCAACAGCGGCTCAACGGGTTTCTAATATCTACCGCGTCTCCAACCTCTCACGAACGAGTACTTGACTCGTCTCGTATCGCAATAAACAACTACGTAAGGACCATTCTCAAGAAGGTTAGAAATGACGAAGAGAATAGAAAAAAGGACAAGGTGAAACAGCTAAGTCAAACTGTTGCTAGACGGAGGCCACTAGGTAATAGATACGAAACGTTCCTTGGACTGGTGCAGAGGAACATAGGTACAGAGTTGCGCTCTCACTCTTCTGCTCGATGCAGAGGAACGTAGGAGCTAGGGTTGAGTACCTCTAAGTACTCTTCAGACCGATGCTGAGTAGCGTAGATAACTGAGTTAAGCCCAGACTTCCTCACCCGATACAGAGGAACGTAGGTGTCGGAGTTGAGCCTGTCCAAAGGATGGCCGGTCGATGCTGCTAGAAGTAGACGACCGGACGATGAGGCAGGAAGCAGACGGCTGGACGATGCAGAATGAAGAAGACGGCAGGACGATGCAGAATGAAGAAGACGAGTTTGATCCCGAACCTCTATCACCTGGTGGATGGGAGATGCATGAAAATGCCAAACTTCAAAGGAGAAGCCAAAAAAGGCCAGTTAATGTACCCGACGGAAGTATTGTTTAACGATACTTCCTATGGGGATCCGGTGTCGGAAGACTACTTGTGCAGATCTTTCTCTGCCTACGCCACATAAAAAACGAACAAATACTCACACACTCATACATATACAAGCATACATACCCAACATACTCATACACATTCACATTTTTTACAAAAATACAAAAAAAAATATAATATTTCAAATTTTCGAAGGTTTAGAATCAGGAGCCTATCCAACTCTCGATCAAAATACGTCTGCTGAAAAATAAAACCATTTATTTAGTATATATTTTCACCTTTCTACTAACATCTCATAGTGCTATATACTTAAAGAGTAAAACATTCGATAAGAACGATTCTTTACATAAATCAGGTTAGCTTGCCATCGGCTTCTGATAACCTAACTTAAGCACAGACTGTATTACACATATAAATCATTCTTATCAAATATTTTATTTTATATATATATATATATGTATATATATATATAACAAATCTAACGTGATGTAAATAAAAAAGAATTAAAATTGCTATACCTCATCATCATCATCGAGATGTATCTCCTCCATCCTCTCAGCAAGATGGCGATCAACCATGTGTGTTTTGCTCCCAATATTTTGGCACGTCATAGAAAGCGCTCATTAAGGTTGAATTCGAATATACTGAAGTAATGACGGTCACAATACATGCGCTCGCGCGACCGCGTGATTGCGTTTCACGTTCTATTTTGTTTCAAGCGCAGAGAAAGAGATTGTTATTTATCATACCAATTTAAATTAGTTATTTATAAATAAATTTTATGTGTATACGTGTATATATGCGTGTATATGCATACAGACATAATTCACGCGCGGATGCATGCAGGGTTTCACGTTTCGTTTTCCGCACCATTCTAATTAGAAAGGGAGATGAGGTTTGATCACTAACAAGAAAAGGGATGAAAAAATACAAGAAATAACATAATTAGAATATCTGTAGCTATAAGGAAGAGTAAGGAACAAGCTCATTTATAGATTCCACATCTCGTTTAAAGTTAATCAATATTTATTCGTGTATTAGTCATAGTCATAGTTGGTGGAGGTGAACTACGGCGGCCCCTGCACGGGGACGTGCCGGTCGAGCACTCAGGCGAATCCTATTGTGCTGTGCCTCCTGTACCTTAAAAAGTTACTTTATAAACCCTTGTTTATAGCTTCGGCAACTCGGCAAATTGATGCCAAGCTGTTTGTTCTTAACTCCTCTAACCCCAACATAGGACCCCCCCCCCTCTGTCTCGTCCCCGCGGTAGCTGGGCATTTACACAGCAGGTGGAAGGTGGTCTCCTCTTCGTACTTGCACTACCTACATCTCCCAGAGTTGCTTAGTCCTAAGTTCCATAGGTCCTAAATCCCATTCTTCCGGCACATATCCTAGTGCCAGGCAGGTTCGGTACAAATTCTCCAAGGCTGAGACTAATACATCCATGCCCTGCTGCAGCAGAACCGGGAAAATGCCGTCCGGACCCGCCGCCTTGTAGGGCTCGAACGTCCCTACAGCCCATCTTATCCTTGTTCTGTCTGTTACCCGTTTCGCCAGTCTCCAGTCTTCTCTGCGGGCCATCAGCTGAACGGCCTTCGACCTCGCCCCTTCCCTGAAGTCTGAAAAATGGGTTTTCTTCAGGCCCTTTAGGGCCTCCTGTCCATTCTTTGCACAGTCCCCTGTTACTTATTTGATCGAGTCTGTCAGTGACTTCTTCGGGTGATGCAGGACAGTCTGACCGTGTCTGATACCGTGCTTCGGCTTTTGCAGTATTGCCTTCAACCCTCTTCCCCGGCCTTTTTGATCTCTTTCTTATATTCCTTTTGCTACGTTCTATACGCCCGTTTGTCCTTGTCACTCTTCGTGTGCTTGGACCGGTTGGATAGCCGCCTTACTTTCTTCCTGCGTTTCTCCAGTGACTTATTTCACCAGGGAGCGCCCTTCGATGGCCTCTTTAGCCTAAGTTCACAATTGTTCTTGTAAGAAATTATTATTATGTCCCTTAGGATCCTACTGCAGTGATCGATGTCCTCCGCCGTCCCGTATGTAACAGGGAAGCAACTGATCTTAGCCTTAAGTTCTTCTCTGTATCTTACCCAGTTTGTTTTTCTAAGGTTCCTTATGAGCTGATCGAGCATACTTTGTCCGCCAAGTCTGAACACGATGTGGAGACTATCCGACATGAAGACTTTTTCCGACACTCTCTAGTCCATAACCTTGGACCACACGTTCCTAGAGGCCAGGGTGATGTCTATGACCTCTTCCCTTGATTAACCCTATTGAAGGCCTTGGACATATCCGTATACAAAGCATCGACCTGAAGAAGCTTGGCTAGACCCTCAGACAAAAAATCGTTGAAGATGAGAAGATTGGTGAGCGTGGGCCGCCCCTTTATGAAGCCATATTACTGGTCTGCAAGCCGAAGGGTAAGCAGGCTAGCTAATCTATCAGTCACAAGGGCGTCAAGCACCTTGGACAGACAGCTAATGATGGAAATGGGTCTATAGTTGGCAACATAATGCTTATCACCCGCCTTGTATATAAACATGATGTAAGAGAGTTTGAACCTACTAGGAAAAGAGCCGGTACATAGAAGGGCAAACCGGACTCACTGCGCAGGCCTTTCATAAACGACCAGAAGGCCCGGATATTAAACTTGATCTTGGCTTCCGTGGCCTCAATGAAAGAACGAGATAGCTGGATAAAAATAGCCCTTAAGCGCTTAAACTTAATCTGAAGAGAGTCGTCACATGACTCTTTCCAAAGGCCATGAACCCTCTTTTTGTTACGAATGACAGTAATAAGGTTGGCGTCGTACTAAACGGGAAAAGTATTGGAACGCTGTCTCGTGAAAGGGACCTGACTCTCTATAATATTATTCACACTAACATAGAAACGATCAACAATAGAGTCTATGTCATCCCCTTCGAGGACAGCATCTCAGTTAATGAGATAAAGCAAACGATTAATCGCACTATAATCAGCTGCATAAAAATTACACTTGCGGACATTACAAATTTCGACAGGTAAATTAAACGGGGAAATCTTCAAATGCTGTGCAGCATGAGAGTCAGGAGGGAGAATATAGTCGTGTAGATCCAGGGAAGAAACGAGACCATCTGGCGCAAATAGCAGGTCCAGCGAATATCCCTTACCATCCAGAGGAAGTAGACCCTGGATAAGATTCAGTGAGTTCCCGACTGCAATAAGCACACCACCTCCACGTGAGAGAGCACAAGCAGTCAGATTCCTATTATGCCTGTAGATGCTGTAATTCTTCAATTCAAGTTCACTGGAAGAAAAGTCTGGCTGGAGCCAGGTTTCGGTTAGAACAATAATGTCCGGTAAGATAAGAAAGCAAGTAGAAATTAGATTTAACAAGAGACACTTTAGTATGGCCGAGTGAGCGTTCTGGTAGTACATCAGGATTTTCTCTCCCCCTTCTGACTCTTTGCTTCTTAATTTTTTGGATTCTGGCTGCCGGAAGTTCTCTCCTACATTAACTAAGTTAGGTGTGCTATGGACATAGCGGACAGCCTTAAGAGAGCTCGGGTTGGACCTGTTGTGGGCATCCACCTCAGCTTGAAGCTTCTTGTAGAGTTCTCGCTGACAGCGAGTGCGGTCAGCAGCCACCTCAATACCACCAGCAATGTGCCTACGGTTATTCAGCACTCTCTGGGCATTGAACTGCGACTCAAACCTTGCCAAAATGGGAGGTACTGTGCTCCTGGCCGTATCTGGAAAACCTCTTAATTGACAGATAGTCCAGATTGATATTGAAGATCCAGGCCAAGCACTGGCGTACCTTAATCAAGTCTGGGGTAGCATTAACAGGTACGTTGTACATCATCACGTTATAAGAGCGAGACATACGATCCTTGAGCTCTCCAGCAAGGTCATCAGCGAACAGAGGTGCTGGCAAAGGGGCTGCTAAGCTCTTACTTAAACCAGAGGTGGAAGATAACGAGGCACCGCTGGCTTCGAGTGCACCCTGACGAGATAAGTCCTCCAATAACTGCATCCTTAACTTCAAAGAGGTGATATCTGAGCGTAGCTCGGTGATGCTAAGGTCGTTACTGCTGATTTTAATGCTGAACTCATCAAGTCTGGAGTCTATAGCAGTCAGAGATGTCTTGATATCAGCATAGTTCTGTCGAAGCGCCTTCTTCACCTTCTTCACAGCAGATCATACGACTGAGCTCTGACAGCAGCATCACCACCCGAGCTCCCAACAGCACTGGCAGCCTCCAAGACTGCATCATCGGTGGAAGGAGGCTCACACACCTCGCACACCAGCCTGTCATGAGCGGGATCGCAGAGGTTACACTTAGAGCTCACCGCACACCCTTCATCATAACGATGGTCGCACGAGATACACCTCAACCCAGGCGTGCCGAAGAGTTGGCAATTAACGTAATCGCAGGCGGAGAAATGATTCCTCTTTGGCCTGCGCTTCAAAACGTTCGAGTCATCGACCCCCGTAGACATGGCGAGGCCCGGATTGGAGGCAAGCGAACCCGATAATACTCGGATGGGCAACTAACCACAGTTCTTGCACGTACGACAGACACCCCCACGACCAGCGATGCACTACGAGCACTACTCCAAAACAAAATGCACCGCAGCAGGATCCAAGAGCACGACTCGACACGCACACACACACACACACACACACACCACAAAGCTGACTGGCAGACGGCAACGCGAGTGACACCGATGAAAGATGGCGACTGCACGGGCACCGCTAATAGGTTAGGTAGGCCCACGATGATCCACTCAGCAACCACTAAGCGGATGCGCCCGCAAATGATGAGCGCGGATAATGACCGAAACTACACCGGGTCGGATGTTAGAAGGATGGCACGACGATGCGGCAGGCGAGACAGCAACAGCAGACGATTGGCGAGAGACGTAGCGGAATGCAACCCGTACTCCAGGCACGCTGCTGCGCGCAGCAACGATGCCCGTGGCAAGCCTGCGTGCAAGTCGACGACGCTCGTTGGCGGCAAAACAGCGACCGCTCAGGCACCGCTCACAGTAAGGCACACGCCAACTGCTCTGCACAACCGAGTCGATGCACCCGCTAGTAATGAGCAAGGGCCGTACGCCGAAACTGCACCAGAAGAGAATACACTCTAGGTGAGCAGCAGCGCAGAGTATTTAAGAGTATAAGTATTTAGAAGTATAACCTGTTGAAAATAATGACGTCATAAAAGGTTCCAATTTGTAGCAACAAATGACGTCATCTAATGACATCATTTAACGTCATCTAATGACGTCATTTAACGTCATTTAATGACATCAGTTAATGACGTCATTCTTTTCAACAGGGCGTACTCCATCTCGAAGACTACTAATCCTCTCAAGCTCTGACGCTTCTTATATACCCCGCCGTCGATTACTGCGCAATCTCAGTGGCTTCCTTCTGCACATGGACCGAGCCACCACGTTTTCGTCTATTCCGTCAACTACTGCGCAACCTTAGTGGCCGCGTTTTGCGCATGGATAAAGCCACTACGTCCCCCACCACTCTGTCGGCTACTGCGCAACCTCAGTGGACACCTTCTGTGCATCATTCGATCCACCGCTCTGACAAGGAAAGGTACCCAACCCGAACTCACCGATTTTGATGATTTTCATATATTTTGTAGAACATAAAAAAATAAGAGACACGTATTTTTTTTTATCGGCTAATTTTCACTTTTAAGGGGTAAAAACCTCCCCTAAAGTTAACCCCCAAAAAGCGTTTTTTTTAAATATCTCGGCTTAAAATTAATATTTTTCAATGAAACAAATTGGAGGTTATTTCTTACAAAAAGAGCAAGTATTTCATGGTGATTTGAAGAGTAAGAGTAGCATCCCCTATTTTTTAGGGGTTGAAAACATATATTTTTTGGCATAATTTTATAATAAAAATGTTTAAACCGACTAAAAAAAATTGGAAAAAATGTTTAAACATCCTTAATAACAAAATTTAGTTGACGTCTTTCGGTGTTTTCATAAATATTACCCCTAAGGGGGTAAACCACCCCTAACACAAAATAACTGTAAATATGTAATTCAATACATAATATTTTGTAGAAAGTTTGTATATAGAGGTTTTCGAGGTCGCTGATTACAAATCTGTTATCAGATTTTGAAAATTCAAAATGGCGGAACCAATAGGACGGAAATATCGAAAAAAAATTTTATATAATAAAAAAGTTTTAAACGACTAAAAAAATTGGAAAAAATTTGTAAACATCTATAATAAACAAATTAAGTTTTTCGATCTTTTCATAGATACTACCCTTTAGGGGGTAAACCACCCCTAACACAAAATAACTATAAGTATACTTCAATCCATAATATTTTGTAGAAGGTTTGTATATAAGGGTTTTCGAGATCGCTCTTTGCAAATCTGATATCAGATTTTGAAAATTCAAAATGGCGGAACCAATGTGGTGGACGAAAATGTCGAAAAAAAATTTTATCTTTCATAAAAACTTGTTATAAATGTGTTATCTTTGTAGCGTGTACATGTGAACTAAAGAGCCTTAAACCCTAAACCCCTAAAGAACAAATAGGCTAAATGGTTGTGCTTTTTAACCAAACCACCTCAAATTCCTAAATTTGTAAACAAGAAAATTCTGTGTGTGAAGCAGTTTTATAATTTCCGTAGAAATTGTTATCAGAATGTTATTGAAATTCCTTTATTGTAAATTCAACTTATAATGTATTTTTCTTTATAATATTAGAGTATAATAATAATCTACAATCTTTTATCTTTTGCCATAGTGCATTTTTTGTATTGAGCATAAAATATATTATTTTACGATGTTTTTACAATAATGGTAGTCCTCATAAAAGTGTTTAAAGCACAATGCTTTTTTGCACCAACCACATCGTACAATTGCAATGTTTGTGCACCCTTCTATTTCACAATGTGTTGCACAAGACTTTCCAAAACTGAAATCTATAGGATTATCAAATTTATCTGGTTTTTCATTGATGTAACCGCTTTTATACCAGGAATATTTAAACAAATCTATATATCTCGGTGAAGACAGTTGGTTGTGAACCAATGATTGAAGTTTAATTATATTATTTCTCACATGTAAATTCATATCATGATCCATTAACATTACATTATCAGAAAATGTTCGGACAAAGTTTTTCCTAATACGGAATCCATAGACATCAAGTGGTTGTATTTTTCCTGTGGTTCCAGTTGGAATTTTTTTATATTAATAATTTTATTTTGTGGCATTGTTTCTTCTATAACTTTGTCACAATGACCACTCCAAGAATCAAGTAATAGTATTGAGTGATGGCCTACATAGGGATAAAATATTTTTTCCAACCAGATTTTGAAGTGATCTGCAATTAAACGACTTACTAATTAACTGATCAACGATATTACAATGTAAAAATTGTTATTAGTTCCCTTACTTGTTGTTAATTTTCCAGATTTGGATGCTTCCACGTACATGTTTTCTGGTCTAAATATGTTTTGTTCTACAATAGGGCCAAACTTGCCACTTGGTTCCTTTAAAACAAGAAATAGCGGCGACAACAGTTGTCCAGTAGCTGATATTAGTGGCTGTATAGTATAACTATGCGTTGTTGCTGAAATTGACTGTACCAGACATTGCACTTGCTTTTCTCCTTCTACTGCTAATGTTCTTCCAGAATGCATTTCTAGCTGAAATCCGCTCTGATCTGTATTATACAAATTTTCGAGTCCAATCCTTGGTATACACGATTTAACGTCATCGATAAATGCTTCAGCTTTAGCCGTAAGTTCTGCACTACTTTCTAGTGTTTTTCTTGTTATGAACTTATTTATTTTCCTAGAAACTTTCGGTGTGCTTGCTTAAATTTGAGTAACCAATGTTTAGAAGCTTTGAATCTAATATCATCAAAACCAATTTCTTTTTTAGCTTGTAAGGCCCATCGATTTATATCTTCATCATGGATAATTGAACCACTGTCGAGAGCTGCTTGAAAATTATCCAGGGTATACTGACAAATTTGTGCTACTTTTTCTCTATACGTGCCACCTTTATTAATTGAATGAGCCCAACGACGTAGCTGACTAATAGATGATACTTTTTTGAATCTGTTTTGCACTGTTTTGAGACTTAAATTTTGCTTCGTTTTGCTACTTCTCCAAAATTCTACAGCTCTTTTTTTGTATTCAAAATCTAGTTCTTCATTATCTGCTGTACATTGATTTGTTGGTGCTATATCCGGATCAGGAAAATGATGTTGCACTTCATCTTCAATTATTTCCACATTATGGTCTTTATACTCTTCTTGAAAATCCAAAGAGTCATCAGTAATCATTTCTACATCGTTGAAATCATGTGTTGCATCTATTAAAATTTCTTTTATTTTTTCGGCCAACTCTGTTTCGTGATAATTCGTGACACTATCTGGTATGTTTAACGCTTGAAAGTATGCTAATAATAAGTTTAGAACGTTTAACGGATTAATTTTCATTTTTCAATCTAAAATGAAAACAAGCGGTAAAATTTATACAAGCTGTGTTTTTGCATGTAAGGCACGACTGCTACATTTCTACCAGAATAAAACGAGTGAATGTAAATTGAATCAAATCATTCATTTATGCATTGGAGAAGAATTCTCGTTCCACTTTGTGATGTTCGGAAAACTCTATTTTTGGTTTTATTCAACTTTTATTCACTTTGAAATTGAATAATGTAAATCTATATAAAATCACTAAAGAAAATTTTCTACAACTGTATGATACCACTGACAAACAAAAAGACGTACTATTCGTACTTTCCAGCATCGAACTAGAATACCCACAAAACTCACTCACTGCCTAAAAAATAACACAGGCAGCTGAGGTAAACACTCGATGAAAACAATCTAAAAAAAGAACATACTGATTCGCACATATTGTCAACAACTTTTATGAGTGAAAGACATTTATCTGTGGAATTATCATTGAATGTACGATAACATTCATTAAACTAATGAATGCATATAAAATTCCCTTTCAATAACAACGCGTTCTTTAATTGCAAATGAAGTTCGAGTATTAATATTCTTTTATGTATTTTTACCAATAACAAAAATTATCATAGTAATATAATAATAATAATAATAAGAAGAAGAATAAGCATAATTGCAATAGCAATAATAACAGTAATACTGATAATAGCAATGATAATGAAAAATAATAATAATAATTAGAATAATATTTATTATTAAATTTAGATTTTTTGATAAATTCATTAAATCGTAGCAAATAGTATTATTATGGAATTCCAGACTGTAAATATTTTACTATAGATACAATAATCATTACTTCGAGAATTCATCTAAAAAACGTTTGGCTTACGAAATAATTGTAACAATGAAAAACTCCCAAGTTTGACAACATTAAATTTTATTACAAAACGCAAAAGAGTTTGATAAACTAATTTTATTAACTTACGTTTTTTCATTTGCAAAAAAGTGTGGACTTTTTGAATTTATAAAATTATATAAGTATGCAATTTATGAAATACTTTATAATTTATGAAATTACTTTTGAAATTATGCTAATTTATAAAAGCAGAAAAATAAATAATCTTTGATTGAAACATAAAACGAGACGTTATTTGTTACATACAAAATGATATGAGCATAGGCCTTCGGCTTGTCTGGAGGTTAGGGGTTTGGAATCGTTTGGTTAAAATGCACAACCATTTAGCCTATTTGTTCTTTAGGGGTTTAGGGTTCAAGGCTCTTTAGTTCACATGTACAGGCTACAAAGATCACACATTTGTAAACAAGTTTTTTTGAAAGTTAAAATTTTTTTTCGATATTTCCGTCCACCATATTGGATCCGCCATTTTGAATTTTCAAAATCTGATAACAGATTTGTAATCAGCGACCTCGAACACCTCTATATACAAACCTTCTACAAAATATTATGGATTGAAGTATACTTATAGTTATTTTGTGTTAGGGGTGGTTTACCCCCCTAAGGGGAAGTATCTATGAAAAAACCGAAAAACTTAATTTGTTTATTATAGATGTTTACAAATTTTTTCCAAATTTTTTAGCCGTTTAAAACTTTTTTATTATATAAAATTTTTTTTCGATATTTCCGTCCGCCATATTGGATCCGCCATTTTGAATTTTCAAAATCTGATAACAGATTTGTAATCAGCGACCTCGAAAACCTCTATATACAAACTTTCTACGAAATATTATGTATTAAATTACATATTTACAGTTATTTTGTGTTAGGGGTGGTTTACCCCCTTAGGGGTAATATTTATGAAAACACCGAAAGACGTCAACTAAATTTTGTTATTAAGGATGTTTAAACATTTTTTCCAATTTTTTTTAGTCGGTTTAAACATTTTTATTATAAAATTATGCCAAAAAATATATGTTTTCAACCCCTAAAAAATAGGGGATGCTACCCTTACTCTTCAAATCACCATGAAATACTTGCTCTTTTTGTAAGAAATAACCTCCAATTTGTTTCATTGAAAAATATTAATTTTAAGCCGAGATATTTAAAAAAAACGCTTTTTGGGGGTTAACTTTAGGGGAGGTTTTTACCCCTTAAAAGTGAAAATTAGCCGATAAAAAAAAATACGTGTCTCTTATTTTTTTATGTTCTACAACATATATGAAAATCATCAAAATCGGTGAGTTCGGGTTGGGTACCTTTCCTTGTGAGAGCCTACTGGTGGGAATAAGACCTCTTTAAAAGATGTTAAAGTAAGGAGAATTCTCCCGAACGTAATTTATAGCTAGCGGACCGCTTATGAATCGCGCGCAAGTTCACAGCATTTCGTTCCGCGTTCCTCGGAAGAATAGTGAAGGACGAACAGACTTGCTTCTCAAGTTTTCTCCTATACCAAAAAAATCATCTGCTGATTATTTTTGGTTATACACAGATACACTTGACTTCTTTTGAACTTTGGTAATTAACGTTTTATTAACTTATTTTATAATTATATATTGTTTGCCGATTTAGATTTATAACAAATGTTATACTTTTTGCAGTAAAGAATTGTCAGTAACAGAGCGGTGAAAAGTGCAGCCGTACTTACTGTGGGCTGTTTTCATTATTTACATCAAATAATTGTTTAATACAGGTTTGTATAAATACCTGAAAAATAAGTAATTCATAGTTAAAGTATAAATTCAGTTATTTATTTGTAATAATGTTTCTTGCAGATATGTCACAGCTGTTTCATTGCTAAGCTTGCTGACTACGTTGAACCCATTACTTGATCTTTCCTTATCCAGTAATTCCAGTCCTTGTATCCTTGCTTCAATTCCCATAGGTATTTATTACCATTTTTTTATTTTCATCGATATAATTTCGATATATAATTTTTTAAAACGAGTTCGTCGGCAGACTGGAGGAAGGCGAGCGACAGCGAGATTCAAAGCTTCAAAACGAAAACCTTTAAATCAAGCTACCCCACACTTTGAGACTATAAATACGAGAATAGTTTTAAAAACGAGTACGTCGGCAAATCGGAGGAAGACGAGCGTGAGCGAGTGTAATGCCTTACGTTTATACTCTTAAATTATATATTTGTACATCTTGCGAACCGGCAACCATGTGAGCATGTAGAGAGTGCATACGGATCACAGATGCATCCGATTGCAACATTGCACAACTGAGCGCCGAAAATCGGAGCGAGTGCTCTGACCTCTGTGTTAGCTCTCCTTGTGCGCGTGAAAGACGACTGCAAGGCGTACGCATCGATCCTTTGTAGCGAATGCTGATTGGACTACCGCGATCTTTTTCATCTTAATTTCATAACTGCGTGAATCGGTACCAAGGCTTTAAAAACCCCGGAGCCGATCCACGCAGTGCCGTTTTGCGTAGTGACTTACTGGCGGCTACGACTGATTCTATGGTGAAGCGGCGGTGTTTGCTAGTGTTTGGAACGTGCTAAATCCGTTCAACTCCTTGGCAGCATGCTAAATCCGTCTCTTGGCATAGCATACACCGGAGAGCCCTTTGAATGCAGATCAGTGCCACAGAGAGAAGTACAAGCTAAGGACCGTCGAGTGGAATCTCCGGCGTTAGCAAGAGAAGTTGACCATCCTTATTTTAAATTGCTACGTGAACGCGTGTAGATCGTACAGTCAGCATCTGCCACGAAGGATGATTAGAACCATCTGAAGTGCGCAGGATTATAATAATAGTAAGTTGTTAAGATAAATCATAGGTACTTTACAATTGATAAATAAATAAGACTAAACTTATTAAATACTACTGTAAAACGACAACATCCAAAGCTAATGATATCGAAACTCCGTCAACTCTGTAAACCGAACGTCTGTGAAGTGCTCTGGGCCAATAAAAACATAATAATCAATATAAATAAATCCCTTATGTACCAAATTGATAATAACAATTAAACCTTAATTAGAACAAATAGATTTAAATTAGCTTTGCAGTCACAACGTGCAGGTAAGAGTACATTACTTGTGGACGAACCATCAGTATCCACACACGAGGCGAGTTTAGCGGACATAACGCAGAGTCCGCAGGACACAGAAGTGTCACAAGCGACTTGCCTGCTACGACAGTAAGTACAACGGACACTCACATGTCCGCCAAACGCAGTCTAGGACAGAATACCGTCCGCACGCAAAATACGCGTCCGCGCAGACTAGCAGCGCGGGAAATCTTCAATTCCACAGTCCACGTGTAACTTTAGTAACAGAACAGGCTCTCAAGCCAAAAGCTAGTTCTCGCGAATAAAAAATTATTTGTAATACTAGTAATTTGTACTACTATCTAGTACGGTCTTTACATAAGATTAGAAGCTCTAAAACGGAAACCCTTAAATCTAGCTACCTTACACTTCAAAACTCCTCATAAAAAACTATTTATAACAACGAGTTATATCTGAGCAAATTGAAGGAAGGCGAGCGAAAGCGAGCCTCAAAAACAAAACCCTTTGAGACTATGAATGCGAGAATAATTTCAAAAACGAGTAGGTCGGCGAATCGAAGGACGGCTAGTGAAAGCGAGCCTCCAAACCGAAAACCCTTGAATTTAGCTACTACACGCCCCAAAACTTCTTATGAGAGCATTTTTTAAAAAGTACGTCGGCAAACTGGCGGAAGGTGAGTGAGAGTGAGCCTCCGAAACAAAATCCCCACGCATCGAGTCTTCTTACAAGTAACTTTTTTAAAAAGCATGTACGTCGGCAAACCAGGGGAAGGTGAAAACCCTCAAAACCAGTTACCCCACGCTCCGAGTCTCCTAACACGAGAGTAATAAAAAAATCTGTTGGCAAATCGAAAGAAGCCAAGTGCGAGCGAGTATCAAAGCTCCAAAACGAAAGTTCTTTAAACTAGCTACCCTATGCCCCAAGATTCTTTTTAGAAGCTATTTGAAAAATACAATAGCACATTGAAGGGAGGCAAGTCACAGTTAACTACACTGCTCTGAACGTGAATTTTTAAAACTAAATGCTATACTTGCAGCAACTATTTTTGAAAGAATATCATACGAAGAAAGAACTTCTGTTCCTAAATGCCGATCTGTGAAATCATTTGCCACATGCACCATAAACTCTTTTAAGAGTTGTTAAAATTACGTGATAACCACAGGGTAAGCTGAGCAAGAATTAGTAATGCTCAGAAAAGAAGCTCATAAAACGATTTACATCGATCTCGGTGTTTAAGATTTTAGTTAGTTGATTTTAAGGGATTCCATTTTGCAGCTGTACTTTTTTGCTTATGCTCGACTATATTTAAAGTGCCATCATATTTCTATAAAGATACTGTTTTATACAGAATCTTGGCGCTTCGGGAACTCATAGTTTATATTAAGGACTTTCATTTTTTAACATTAAACTTTTCAAAGTAGAACTTTAATAAAGACTCTTGGCATATAAAGTAGCTTGATTTAAGAATTTTAGTTTGGAGCTTGGTCTCTCGCTCTTGCTCACCTCCCTTTGATGTGTTATTATATATCTTTTTTGTGAATATGCTGTATAATAAAGAATCTCGGCGCGCAAAGTAGCTGGATCTTAGAATTTCTATTTGGTGCTTGGTTCTTCGCTGCGATTTTTATTTTATTAAGAATATTATTTTATTTTTATTAAAAAAAAATTAAAAAATATTTATACCGTATTTTATTGAAAATAAACAATATATGAACAATCGTTTTGCCAAATTATAAGTCTTGTTTAAAAATATTCTCGCGTTTGGAGTCTCAGAGCGTATCTTGGTCAGGGATATTTTTTTTCTATTTATTGCGATTTATTTATTTAAATTATCAATATCATCAACTATTTTATAATTATTTAGATGGAATATAAACAATTTATTTCAATATAAACAAATACTTAAATTTTACGAGTGATTTCTGACGTGATTTTACACGTGATATATCATGTGAATAATCAAGTGATTTATCACGCGATCAATCATATGATTAATCACGTGATTTTTTGCCAGGGTTTAGACTCAACTTCATACGCTCTGATAAGCCATTTACTCTATGCACCGTAAATTTCAATGCGTCGAAACAACGAAGGAAGGAGAGGCAAGCGGAAGGAGGCAAAAAATAAATTTAAAACCGAAAAAAATAAACCCATTTAACCTACGCTCTCAGGATCTATTCGAACCGGAGCAGTTGCTCGATAGAATGTACAATTCAGAATTACTACATTAGTACAGGTTTAAAATCTAGTCCGCCCGAATATTCAAAGTACTTAGCTGCTAACGCAATAACAATTATTAATTGAAATCTAACTTTGGAAATATGTTGAAACACATTGAAAGGGCTTGTCTATCGAATTTCAAGTGTAAAACATGCATCAAAATTAAGATTTGCTCTTTTTAGTCATAAAATGTTGATAAAAACTGATTTTTTTCAAAAGGGATGCATCGTACAAACTTGAAACTTGAGATCCAAACCATTTGCTTGTAATAAAGCATATTTATAAAGTTTGAACACTTAAATTGGCCCAGAAGATCCAGTTCGTCCCTATTTCAAGTGTAAACAATGCACCACCATTGAGATTTGTTGTATTTGGTAATAAAAAATTTAAAGATCGTACTCTTTTTAAATTGGAATTCTTTAATCTAGTTAACCCACGCACCGAAACCTCAAACTCGAGAATATTGTTAAAAACGAGTTTCGCTTTGGCAAGTCGAAGGAAGGCGAGCGAGAGCAAGCCTTCAAAACAAAAACCCTTAAATCTAGCTACCCCACGCTCTAAAACCATGAATACAAGAATATTTTTAATAACGAGTTATACTTTGGCAAACCGGAAGAAAGCGAGCGAGAGCTAGAAGCAAAGCTCCAAAACAAATACCCTTAAAACTAGCTACCCCAAGCTCCGAGACCGTAAACACGAGAATATTTTTAATAGCGAGTTAGATTTTGGCAAATCAAAGGAAGGCGAGCCTCCAAAACAAAAACCCTTAAAACTCACTACCCCACACTTCGAGGCTCCTTACGCAAGAAACTTTTTTTAAAAGCAAGTACGTCGGCACATCGAAGAGAGGCAAGCTAGAGCAAGAAGCAAAGCTCCAAAACGAAAATTCTTAAATCTAGCTACCCCACGCTCAAAGACTCCTAATACGAGTGTTACGTGGGATAGTCGGGAATTAGGATGGTTGTAGCGTTCATAGGATGGGCCTAGGAACTTGATGAAAGGTGCAAGAAAGACTTCACTGAATGTATTGAATGGTCTTTATTAAAGGATATTAGGATAGGATTCCCGTAGAACTGAGCCGCGAGCTGGTCGCGCACGGCTAATTAAGCCTGCCACTGCACATCGACATGCAGTGATAAGGCGGGTGTAAGGTGTCATCCGCTCGGTTCGTCCGAGCTCGCGATGCCCTTTTCGTTGTTGCCATGCTACGCTACACGTATGCACGCTAGTGTGCGTACGTGACACGCCCAATGACCTCGATGTCATCGTCCCTATGACGTATAATTATCCTAAATTGTGTGTATTGTAAGCGTACTGATGTTTGTGATTTCTTCTTAAATGTAAATACATGTGTCGTCTCTCTCTCTCTCATTGTATATGTAATGGTAAAAAATGCTTAGTCCAGTTACGGATTCTTATTGTTTTTATAAACTATATCAAAATTTATTGTAATTAAGAGGTAACAATAGGTATAATATGAAAAATATAATAAGTAACTAACTTGATTTTTTTGTATGCTGTGTATAAATATTTTTTTTTGTATCTAGTGAAATTAAATTTTGTATGATTTTCTTTTGATTGTTACTTTCTACATATCATCGATTGTTGAATCGAGTTTGGTGTTGTGAATTATTTATTTATAATTATTTATATTCATGGCTCCAAATTAAAAGGTGTAAATGAATTTGATAATTGAAATTAAATGAAATTTGATAGTGTTAAGAATAGAAGCTAAGAATGGCCGTAGTTCTGTCTCATGCGAATATCAAGAGAGATGGGATTTTTCAGAATATACTGCTGTGAGATCATAGAGATTGTTCACTGGTTATTGACTGTGTCTTTTTTGATTTTGTTTGAGCGCATAAAAATGCTTAACTGATGATATTTGCACTGATAATGTCGAATATTTGTGAACAATCAAATATACGCTCGTGATGCGAGACTATTAATAGTCGTGTTTTATTTTGTGCTCATGTAAGTATATTGAGCTTTTAATCGTTTAACTATGCAATTTTTATTGCAAGTTGCATGTACGAAACCTTGAAAGCGGCTTGATATTATTTTCTTATAAATATTTTAATGTAATTATTTTCTGCCGCCGCGTGAGTTTGATTATATTGAATTCCCTATTTTAATATTTTAAGCGAAAGATAATGATGAACGATTACAGTTGTTGGTTTTATTGTTACGTAGTCTATATTTTTTTTGCGTTCACATGAAATTGCGTGAATATTAATTTACTAAAATAATGACATTTATATTTAAATATTCTGTAACTGAAATGTTTGAAGTTTTACTAACTTTAAGACTTGATCCCATGCAAGTTTATACTGTATATGCGTTGAAATGTCGTGATTTTAATAAATTTTAGTAATAGTTAGTTATAATCTAATGTTTGTCATAGCCCATACCTTACATTCTTCCTCATACCTCGTTCGCACTACATATTTCATTAATCACTTTCACTTTGGCTGCTGCAGCTGCAGGTAGGACCCTCGCAAGTGTCGCAGCTGGGACTTGTTGCCTCTGTTGTTTCCTTATTCTCCCTCCACTGCTGCGTTGTTTGTGAGGTAGATGAATGGTGCAGTTTGGGTAGTTGATCCGGCCGAATTCACAGGTACCATGTGCACATGCACCACAACATTGGATTTAACTCTTGGTTTGTTGCTCTTGCTGCAGAATTTTGAATTTATCATAGATTTTGTATTGGCACATGTCCTGCAAACAAACAGCGGTCCTTGCTGTATTTCGTGCCTTGTCATGCATGAATTATTTGTATGATTACTGCATAATCTGCATATCCACCACTATTCATTTCGAATGTCCATGTTTTCTTCTGCTTCCTCCACCTTTGATTTCCTGAATCTGGTGCCGCACCTCAAGCACTGTGTATCCTGCTGTATAGATGGGACCGCAAAGGATTCTCTTTCGACCGCTAGCCGTTTTATGGCCGAGACTGGATTGGCGCATATGCTGGAGGCGAGCGGTGCGCTTTCCGAACTGTGCTCATCACTGCTGCTATACTTTACAACCTCCGGGTTTGGGAATGCATCCCTGTGTGCGCACATTTTTGCTTTATGGAGAAATTCACTTTTCACTGCTTTCTTCAATTTTTCCTTCTCACTATGCCGTGTTTGCTTTAATTTTCTCTTTTCCTCTCTCCTTAAAAGTGCACTTTTTTCTTGATTGTATTTTCACTAGCGCTACTTGAAGATTGGTCGGATATAGTCTCTGTGTAAATTGCGGCCTTGCCCTGTGTGCCACTAGTTGACGGGACAGGTTCCAGTGTCTTCTCCTCCTCTTCTTCTACTTTCTTTAAAATGTTGTTTGCAATAGGTTCCAAGTTTAGCATGGACACTCTCAAATTGCAGATGGCGGCCTCCAGCATGTTCTTGGTTGCGGTGTCGTCAAACGTTAGGTCTTCTAGTAACGTTGATTGAATTTTGAGAGAGTCGATGACTTCACGTATATGCTGTATTTTCTCCATGTTGGCTAGGAACGTTTGAGCGATGTGTTGCGTGTGATGGTTCCAGGAGTACTGATTTTTCTGAGGCTCCCCTATTGCAAAATCTCACGTGAGATCTTACATGAGATCTCACCTAAGATCTCATGCCAAAATCTTATCTGTTATTTTGGTCCGAAAGCTGCCGGATCCTCTTATTTATTCAAAAATGAGTTTTTTAATATTGGTAGTCGCCTATAAGGAGGAGCCTCCCCCCAAATAATTCCAAAAAACTAGGTTTCAAAGCATTTTAGACATTTTTTCGATTTTTAAAAATATCTCATCTAAAATCTCACCTCAGATCTCAGGTGAGATCTCAGGTGAGATCTTATGTAAGATCTCACGTGAGATTTTACAATATCCTCATCATTGTTTATAAAATCGGGCAGTGCATGGTGTGTTTTCTTTTTATGCTGAGGGCTCGAGTTTTCGAAAAGCTCTCTGATTCTGGGTATAGTTGACACCCGACGCCCGCAATGGGATCGGCATAGGCGCACTTATCGCCCATGGAATTTGAGGGTCGTAAAGCGGCTGCATTCTTTCTTGGCTGTATATTCTGTTCAAGTCGAGTATTATAACATGGCTGTTTGTCACGTTTTCCGGTGTGGCTGAAACTGTTAATAATTTTAATATTCAGGACCCCCGGGATTGCGCATTTCCAAACTATGATTATAAACAGTGGAATGCTTGCTAGCGTAAATCCTGAGATTTGAACTGTATTTTTAAATGTTTCGAAATTGCTATTAGCTTTGTGAAACTCCGATAGAGATTTGGCTTTTTGTATGATGTCATGTAAACTTGAGCCTGTGCTGAGTGTATCAGTATGTATTTTGTGTAAATTATTTGCTTTGAGAGCTAACTTGCTCTCTATTATTTCGTTTAAATAAGAGGAAAAATTGTTGGCTTCCGGTGTACTGTTAAGCATAGTATAAATATCAATAGTTATGTTAGGGTAAAATATTTCAGTTGTTTGTAAGTTATAGGTTCTAGACGCAGTAAACCTTGCGTTGTTAGTGTGAGCCGTACAGCCCGCATTTAAACGCAAGATACCATTTCCGTTTAATTCATGTGTTGAGTGTACCGATCTTTGGTATTGTATGCATAAGGTTTCGGAGTTGATAGTTGAGAATAGCCAGGTGTTTTGTTCGTGTAATTTAAGCCAAGATGTATCGTGTAATTGAATTAATTTTATGTTGCAGTCCGTGATATTAAAACTCGCGTCCTTGATGGCGAACTTTATTTCACAGGCCGCATTCTTTCTTATCTCGCGGTCCGGTTCGGTATTTTTGCAAACTATGAGATCATTGAAATTTGTATATATCGAGCCAGATGTATAGGAAAGTAATTGATAGATTTTTCAGATTTTGTTTAATAGGAACTGGGGAAGCTTTGTATAGAAGATATTCTTGTAAGTCAAGAAGCGGTATCGAAAGGTGATTGATCAATTGATAGTTAGAATAGATTATTGATAAATCCGAGATTTTCATTAATTGAATTATTGTGTCGATTTTGTCGCTGTTCGGAAAAAATTGCATTCAGGACAGTTTCTCTAACTAATTCGGCTGACTTGTAAATTAGGTCCGGAGATAGAAAACGCGGGTGTATTGCGCCCTGTGAGGTGAATAATATAGCGTCTGTATTAATTTCTGTGTCAAGTTTCTATTGCGTGATAGATTGGCCTAGAATTTGTGTTGCTATCTGAAGTGTGTCTATTTTTTAGTAATAGTCAAAAGATTTAAAAATGTTCGAAATCACACTAATTAATTTGTTTATTTTGATATTCATTTCCTGAAATTCCGTTTCTACCAATTCCGTTTGTTGAGCTAACAGCTTCGCTGTCTTGCGCGTGTCGTTGGATGATAATTCAATTAAATTTTCCATATATCTTTGTGCTTTTTTATCCATTGTGCCGAATAAAAATCTGCTTATTTGACCAACGAATGGCAGAACAGACCTGCGTTGTCTTGATGTTTTTGATAAATCAAGGCCAACTAGCAATTCTATAACTTTTTCTGATTGCATTTTGGTCTCTTGGATTTGTCCAATATAGCTTTTGATTAGTTGGTTATGCGGGCAGACTGATGAAGTTTTGTCGCACAAAGATTGTATGGTCTTGCATTGTTTTAGTAGTCGATCGCCTGTTTCGAAGTAGGATTCTAAATTCACCTTCTGAATAAGTTTCCAATCTATGTTAGACGGCGACATATATGCGATTTTTTCCGATAGCAATCCTGGATTATTTTGTAGCGTTAGTACGTTTGGCTGTATAAATCCTATACTTTCAGCTCTTGCGTGTATCCCAATTCTGCAAATTGAAAACAGAATTGAGTACCGAGCGAGACTACATATGAGCGTAAGTTTATTAAGTAAAAGATTAGGCGAATTTGATATATTCCGCAACAAAATTACAGATAGAAAAGAACTGATAAACAAAATGAAACGGGCATGGCAAGTGACGTAGTAATTACCTTGAGAGTTGTTCTTTGCTTCATTACGATTAATTATAATAAACTTGACTTTGTTTGATTGATCTCAGTTCTTTTCTATCTGTAATTTTGTTGCGAAATATATCAAACTCGCTTAACCTTTTACTTTTTTAAGAGTTAATTTGTTTTAGAGATTTCAATCCTTTTTTTAAAATTGTTTAGAGTATTTCATATTCAAAGTCGTAAAAAATAAAATATAAGCATCTTTAGCACCATTCGACCACAGCTTTTTTGTAATATTCTTATTACTAAGATGAAATCACTGATTGTTCTAATATACATCACCCTCGAATTATTTCTACACCTAGACACCAAAAAGCACGGTGCGAACTACCCAGACCTCGTCATCGGCCACCCTGTACCCCTAGACGCCGTACTTGAATGATTTTTATACCAAGACACTGAAAAAAAAAACTGAACCTTGTCATCCGCTACTCTGGCAAGCTAGTTACTATTACAGCTCTGGAACACAGAGTGTGCACCGGCAACCTCTTAATTCTAAATATCGTAATTTATTTATTTTATTTATTTATATATTAACCAGACAAAAAATTACATATTATTTACATAATAGTAAAATTCCCGCAGAGGTAAACGCAGTTACCTGTTCGCGAGGCCGGTATACTTACTAACTATAGTTCCTTATAACTAAAATAAAATCTATTTCAAGATATGTAGTACCTAACTTACACTTTAACAGTTTTACTATATGAAAGATTGATTAATAACGTTTTAATAAAATTTGTATACAGAATACATAGCAATTTATAAATACATTATCAATATTTCTTATTAATTTTATAAAAAAGAAGAAGAATTTTTTTTTTACATGTGAAACTTAACCCATTCTCTTAGTTTATAAGTATAATTTTTAGAGCTTAAAGTTTTTAGGTTATTTGGCAGATCATTATAAACTCCTATGGCTTTAATATAACTATTCTTATTACTTATAGTCTTAAGTCTCCTAGGTATCTGAATGCTTTTATTCCTAGTTTTGCTTTCTGAATTTAAAAATTTAACTTTTAGTACGCTATCAGAGTAGTTCCCGATAGTCATACAAACTGTTTTGTCAATGTTTAGTGATAGCTTATTTAGTGCAAGCCAGTTAGATACTTTATACAGGTAGTTAGTCATTTTTTCCTCTACTCCTGTTCAAGAACTATCCGTCGAAATAATTGCTATATCATCCGCATATGATATTATTGAATTTGCAGGCATATTTTGCAAGAGATCATTAACATATATAATAAAAAACGGTGGACCTAAGATAGTACCTTGTGGTACACCCGTAGTAATTGTTTTGGATTAGCTTATACAGTCATTAATTTTTACTCTTTGATTTCTACCTTCCAGATAACTTGTTATAAGTTTGTGTGCCGTGCCTCTGATTTCATAGTTGTAAAGTTTATCAAGTAGTATCTTATGATCTACCGTATCAAAAGCTTTCGTAAGATCGAGAAAAGTGATTGCAATCGGGGTACTATTGTCTAATTTCTCATAAATAATCTTGGTTATTTCTGCCAGAGCATCTTTCGCACCTCTATTTTTAACAAAATCATATTGATTACTGGATAAAATATTAAATGTACTAATAAAACTCAATATTCTATTATAAATGATTTTTTCGAAGATCTTTGCTACGTTGGATATTAAAGATATTTGTCTATAATCAGTTATATTCCTCTTGTTTCCAGTTTTATGTATCGGTATTATATCAGCATTTTTTAACGCAGTCGGCCATATAGATTTTTCTATGCATATATTTATCCAAAAAATTGTTCAGAAATTCCTGACTAATATTACCTAGATTTAGTAGGTCAATGTTAAAATCACCTATAATTAAGTGATTATTAGCATATTTCTTGTTATATAGTAATTATTTTATATTGGTAATAAATTCAATTTTTGGAATGTCATGTGATCTGTATAGTGCTGATATCTCTATATTGCCATTATCAGTTTCAATGATTGAATTAATTATTTTAAGTTTACCTATTTCAATAATTTCAGTATTTTCAATAATGGAATGCTCAATATACATCACTACACAATCCGATTTGTTTATTTTGCTATTATTGTAATATAATTTGTATCCGTTCAGATTAAAATAGTTGCAATAATCTATGATCCAAGTTTCGACGCAAACTATAATACTAGGCTTAGTATTTAAGCTCTCAATAAGTGCTTGCAGTTGTAAAAAATTACTATTAAGGCTACGAATATTTAAGTATAAAATATATTCTTTTTTATATTTCACGTAATTATTGAGAGTGATAACACTATGAAAAGTATTTTCTGTTTGAATTATATCTTTTTGTACACTGTAAATTAACTCGATGTTCTGATCCATGATCGTATTACCGTTTTTTAGCTGCGTCGGTTTTCCTTGGGATTGAAAGAATACTGCTGCGTGGTGATAGTGACATCATGGATTGTGATTTCTGTCTTGCATTTGTTGATTCAGCTCCGGTGTTTTTGTAGATATCTATCTTACCGATGTATCTCTGGATAACTGGAGTTAATGGATAGTCAGTAACTGCTATATACTTATTAATTCTGTTTATTAGAACTTGGCAGTGTTGACTATCGTTTGTAACATGCTTAGTATCGTACTGTGTTTTGTACGTATTGTTACTGTATAGGCAATTTACGCAGCACATTTCATTTATCCTGTTACAGTATACACTATTATGAGATCCAGCACATTTCAAACACACCTTTTCATTAAAGCATTTATTTCCATTATGTCCAAACCTACCACAATTGAAACAAGGTTGTAGGTTTAAGTCATCATAAACTCTGCAATTCTGGTATCCTACAAAAATCCTGTTTTTGCTTTCTCTAATGTGTTTGTATATTTCAGCAGTAGGCGCGTCGGGGCAAGTCTAGTTGGGTCTCGCGGTGGGGGGGGGGGTGATGACGCAAGAGCGAGTGAGTCCTGGCGGGGCCCCCTGGGGTGGGGATCGTAGCGGTCAAGAAGGGTCTTGGACCGCGTATAGTCCTTTTTTTGTTCTTGTGTCATTATATGCTAAAATGGTTACTTGTTTTATGCACCCGTGGACTATGATTTGTGCTGGGCTAGCACAATCAACGACTAGCGTTATTGCGTACTGCCGATGAAAAACTTGTAATAAAAGAGTTCATTTGTGAGTGTGCATTGAACGTATTAAACGGTGTTGTATGTTTAAACGTCAGAGAAAAAAATAAGCTGAAAAAGTATAAAACAATTCTGCGTAATTTAACAAAAGTTACAAAACGAAAAAAAATTCTTGGAAGAGTAAAAAGCGCATTATTGTACAAAAAGGAGGGAATTTTCTAGGCTTTCTGTTGTCACCTATTTTGGATCTTTTTCTAAACGCATAAAAAATGGAAAGAGCACGAAAAATGGTTTTGATTCCTCAAGAAAATTTACAAAAAATGCAAGCAAGTGTAAAAACAGCATCAATAAATAGTTTGCCAGCAGCAGCCGCCATACAAGGAGTTCCAGAACAGGAGAACAAATTAACGAGTGAATCTATTCAAACACCTGGAGATAAATTTTCACGGCTTGATGGCGAAATGCGACAGATCTTGGATTCAGGACAATATACGACAGATAGTGTCAAGTACAGAGATTTTCTACAAGTTTTACAGAGATATCTATTTTTTGTCGATGAAAAACGCCGGTTTGGCGATAAGAAAAATTTAGCAGATGGTAAAAAGTGATGAAAAAGATCAAATGAGCGATGAGTACATTCTTGAAAGTGTGCCAAAATTAAACAAAAATAAAACAAAACTTTTATTAAATCATTTGAAAAATAATAGTAACCGGATAATTTGGAGTGCAACTGGTGTTGTAAAAATTGACGGAGAAAAAATAAAAAATTCAAACATAATTGACTTGGTAAATGATGTAGCCAGAGCACGTAAAAATATTAAAGCCGCGGGTCGACAACAGATTGGTGAATTACTTTTTACAACCCAGATTCCGAAGGAGTTCATTGGAAATAGTGAATTATTTAATCTCAATGGTTCTCTGTTTCTCAGTGGTTTTGAAAACGGACTTGAAAAAAGTTGAAAAAAAAGTCGACGAGAAGACGACGAAGACGATTACTAAGAGGAAATCGATGATTTTCAAAACAGTAAAAGTGATTCTTCGATAATGATGGATACAATTATAGCAAAAAAAAAAGCAAAACGACGTCAGCAATAAAAAAATTAGTTCTCGAACATCTACTCCTATAACTAAACGTTGGAACGAATTACGGTTGAAATGACATAATAATGATGCAAGAAATTGAGAAACAATATTTTGATCCGAGGCATGCGGTTGGTTTTACAGGAGCGAGAAAGTTAATAAGTGCGAATAAGAAAAAGATACCAGCATCACGAATCAAAGACTGGTTGACAAGACACGACACTTATACACTTCACAAACCTACTCGAAAAAAATTTCCACGTTTGTACTACGATGTTTTGGGATTGGATCACGTATGGAAAGACGATCTCATAGTTCTGTCATCTCCGAAGAGTCACAACGATAATTATTCATATTTGCTATTAGTGATTGATGTTTCAAGTAAATATACTTTTGTCGAGCCGTTGCGTGACAAAACCGTAAAAGAAGTGACTAAAGCATTTAAACAAATTCTAAATAAAAAGAAAAATCGCTGTCCTTTTATGTTGCAAACGGATGCGGGAAAAGAATTTGTTGGTAAAGAATTTCAAAACTTTATGAGTGAAACGGGTATAAAATTTCGTGTAGCGCGTAATCCTGATGTAAAAGCCGCAGTTGTGGAAAGATTTAACAGAACGCTAAAGGAACGAATGTTTCGCTATTTTACCTATAAAAATACGAAACGTTATATTGATGTACTGCTAGCTATAGTTCAGAGTTATAACAATAGTATACATTCAACGATAAAAATGAAACCTGCTGCCGTGACAGTTTACAATGCACAGGAAGCTAGAAAAAATATGTTGGAAAAATCTTTAAAACAACAGGTTATACAGAAAAGACCGAGATATAAAATGGATTAGTATGTTCGAATTAGCAAAGAGCGTAACATCTTTGAAAAAGGTTACGAAAAAGGCTGGAGCAAAGAGATTTTTAAAATTGTTAAAGTAAAAAAACGTCAAAACTTGTTCATCTATGAACTGGTTGATTTAGAAGGTGAGGAAATTAAAGGATTTTTCTACCCGGAAGAATTGAGTTTGGTGCACAGTGAAAGAGTATCGCGAGAAGAATATAAAATAAATGAAATCTTAAAATAATGAAATATTGGGAATGTTGAGGCAGATCCAGGAGAACTACACAACACTATAGTCTTTATTCACTTTCCGTTTATTTAATATAAAGAGTCCAGTCACTTCCGGTCAAAACTATCTTTCGTCGTATATATATATATATATATATATATATATATATATATATATGGGACGTTTCACGTCAACGGGACCATCAGTGCACCCAAAATTTGGGTTAACCTAACAAGACGTTTGATGTCTCAAAATGATCGTCTGGTCAAGGGCTTTTGAAAAAGTTCTGGCCTTTTCAAAAATCCAATGTGGCGCATAAAATATGGAGCCTGAAACCCACGTTTTCATAGCACATTCAACAAAAACAATAGTAAAAATGTTCTAATTTGTGAAATATCCCACCAAAAAGCATGTACAACTCATGATAGGACATATTATTGACAATGCTGACGTAATTCCAAAATCAAAAATGGCGGAATCAAAATGGTGGACATTATACCTCCACCAAACCCATTTTACCGCAACAAATGATTTTTGATCAGTTTAAAGTATCGATATGGGGGTTTTCAGGGTCACTGAATCTTATTTTAACCTCGAAATTTCAAAAATTAATGTTGAATCGTTAATCCATTCGATATTAATACAGGACACAGCAAATCTCTTAGGAAGATCTCCAAAGAATTTCAAGATGTCTATCCTGATAGACCTAGGCCCAGCACAAATCATAGTCCACGGGTGCATAAAACAAGTAACCATTTTAGCATATAATGACACAAGAACAAAAAAAGGACTATACGCGGTCCAAGACCCTTCTTGACCGCTACGATCCCCACCCCAGTTGCTGTGTCCTGTATTAATATCGAATGGATTAACGATTCAACATTAATTTTTGAAATTTCGAGGTTAAAATAAGATTCAGTGACCCTGAAAACCCCCATATCGATACTTTAAACTGATCAAAAATCATTTGTTGCGGTAAAATGGGTTTGGTGGAGGTATAATGTCCACCATTTTGATTCCGCCATTTTTGATTTTGGAATTACGTCAGCATTGTCAATAATATGTCCTATCATGAGTTGTACATGCTTTTTGGTGGGATATTTCACAAATTAGAACATTTTTACTATTGTTTTTGTTGAATGTGCTATGAAAACGTGGGTTTCAGGCTCCATATTTTATGCGCCACATTGGATTTTTGAAAAGGCCAGAACTTTTTCAAAAGCCCTTGACCAGACGATCATTTTGAGACATCAAACGTCTTGTTAGGTTAACCCAAATTTTGGGTGCACTGATGGTCCCGTTGACGTGAAACGTCCCATATATATATATATATATATATATATATATATATATATATATATCTGTATGCGTAACACCGTTAACTCAGACGGAAAGAGGAGAAGTGAGCGCGGCGCACTCTCGCACACGTAGCTCGCGCAGCAGAGTAGCTAAAACGGTAAAGGAGCTAAAAAGGAGTATTTCGTAAGCTGGATCGGTTATCCCGACAAATTTAACTCTTGGATTCTCGCAAGTAACGTAACAAAGCTATAAAAATGAATCAATCGGAATTCACAATAGTGCTCCCTAGTAATAGTAGCATGACATTTTTTCCAGACAACACGACGACTAGTTTTTCAGTAAGATTACCTCATGCAATCGATTTACATGAAAGGTGGCAAATTGGACTGTCAGAAATTCATATACCCTGCACTACGCTTCATTTACGTTATAAAGATACGTTAATATCACCTGCAGAAGGGAAGGATAATTTTCATTTCCAGCATGGTGTATATAAATCCGTACAGGGTTTGATTGATGCAATAAACGAAGGCTTTAAAGAATATCACGACAATCAAACGGCTAAAGAATTGCGTTACGATGTAAAAGGAAGTTACGTTACTCTAAGAGAGTATCCGGAGCTTGTAAAAAAGAAAAGCAGACTTGGAAAGCCTGTACAACGTATTCTTGGTTTTGGAAATGGTACCTTTAGAATTACACTGGAGTCGGAAACTAAACCTTATAGAGATTATGTAGCTAGCCAACCTGCTACTCTCGCTCATGCTATACCCGACCAACTTTTTATTTATTCAAACAATTTTGAACCCTGTATCGTAGGCGACGCACATGCGCCTCTGTTAAGAATTGTGAATGTTGAAGCAAGGGATTATAAATAAGGTAGTACTATTGTTAAACGATATTCACCTGTTAATTATATACCACTTTTGAACAGTCGTTTCCAAATTATAGATATTGATATAAGAGATCAATTTGGGAGTTCAATACCATTCGAGTTTGGAACGTTGACCGTTGCACTTCATTTTAGAAGAAAATTTTAAAAATGAATTACTACGACACATATTATAGTGCACAGAGTGATGGTGGGGGGGGGGGCGGTATTGCGAATGTGTATGTAGGCTCGCGAGGGCAGGGCGGTCATGGTATTGGTTCCTTCCTGGGTGGACTATTTCGACGAGCATTACCGTTTTTGGCCAAAGGAGCCCGAGCTATCAGCCGAGAAGCCTTGAGAGCAGGTATAAATGTCCTCGACGATGTGACAGAAAATAAAATGTCATTTAAGGATTCCCTCAACAATCGCCTAGCTGAGTCTGGACTGAAACTAAAACGTAAGGCTGATGAGAAAATAATCGAACTTATGGAAGGCTCCGGCTATAAAGTGATGGTGCTCAAACGAGCGTCACAGTTGCAGTACGTTAGTCGTGCACGCAAGACCGCTAATAAGAAGAACAGGCGAACTAGCAAGAAAAAAAAAAGCTGTAAAAAGACTAAAAAGTGGTAGAAAGAAGAAGAGAAATACAAGAGGAAAAAAGTGAAAAGTGCAGTGATCAAAAAGCGTAGGAAATCTACTAAAAAAAATAAAGTTTTGGATATTGTCGATTAAATCAAAAATTTTAAATGTCTTTCTTACATCATCCAAGCTACGAGTGCTTAAAATCGGAGCTTGATTTGTTTTCACTACCAATGACCCAGACCACTATCGAATCATCATCATGTGTGGAATACAAGCCTGTTTCGTCACTCTCCGATCAAGCACCTTTAGAATTTTTAGTCGCCACAGCAGGCGAAGAGTATATAGATTTAGCTTATACTACAATCAAACTAAATGTTCAAATAACACCCCACAACAAGGAAACGGATGCGAGTGTGGCACCTGTGAACAATTTCTTGCATTCAATGTTTAATCAAGTGGAGGTTTTTTTCAATCAAAAACTTGTGATACCGTCTAATACACTGTATCCTTATAGAGTGTACATTGAAACTTTATTGAATTACGCACCTGATGCAAAAACTTCGCATCTCTCGACGTCGTTATGGGGAGCGGATACAACAGGAAAAATTGATGAGAAGCCTGCCACGAATTGTGCGCATAAAGGTCTTTTAAGTCGTCAAAAATTTACGAGCGATGGAAAAGTCGTTGATCTTTTAGGACATCTGCACATTGACGTATGTAACCAGGATAGATTTCTTTTAAATAGTGTAGAAATGAGAGTCCGTTTGGTACGTGCAAAGGACGCTTTTTGTTTAATGGATGCCTCCGATAAAAATTATAGTGTACATATAAAAGAAGCTAGTTTACTTGTACGACGAGCAAAAATAAACCCAGATGTTTTAGTGGCACACGCTAAAACATTAGCGACAACAACTGCAAAAACCCTCTGACACGCGTCGAGGTTAAAGCATTCAGCATGCATAACGGTATACTCGGCGAATGTTTAGATAAAGACTAATCATAGGATTTGTCAATAATAAAGCTTTTAATGGCGATAGATTACTAAATCCATTCAACTTTCAAAATTTCGGTATTAATTATTTATCACTATATCGATGGTCAACAAGTGCCGGGTAAACCGTTACAGCCAAGCTTCTCTGCAGCTGCGCCTCTTTACGTAGACTGTTACCACACTCTTTATTCTGGTACTGGAATACACTTTGCAAATGAGGGAAATGATATCGATAGAACAGAATATCCCGATGGCTTTTGTTTGTTTGCATTCGATCTTACCCCCGACATGTCTGCTCATTGCGGTACGCATTGGTCCTTAGTCCGTAATGGAAATGTGCGTATCGAAGTGCGTTTCGATAAACCATTAACACGCACCGTAAATTGTATCGTTTATGCTGAATATGACAATATTTTAGAGATCGATTCTATGCGTCAAGTTATTTTAGATTACAATTCATAAAATGTGCGTAACAGTAAGAACAAACGAACGAATCACAGAACTCTGCCTCCTCCCTCTTTTTCGTTAAAGTTCTGCGTTGTATGCAGGAGGGAGAGAGGGAGAAACCGTAAAGAAGGGAGAGGGTTTGCCTATATAACCTCTCCGGATTTTGAGGACTGTTAGTTCATCTCTAGTATTTGAGAAAGAAACAGTCGATAGCTACAATGGATTTTATCATTGATATCCAAGCTTTTCACGATAAAGAAGGGTTATTTTTACCCAAGAAGATTGCTGTAATTACAGTTGACCGTAATTTTATCGCTCACTGGATTGTGAAACCACCGTGTGGTTACAACGAATTACCCAAGGGAATAATTTCGACTAATTCTTATCTTTCGTGTTATCATCACGGTATAGAATGGTACGATGGTGACCCGCGTTGGAGGACATTTACCCGTCGTTACGCTATATTGCCAGAGAAGCACACACAATTTACACACGTGGCTACCAGAAAGCTAATCTACTAGAGCGTATTTTGGGAAGACAGATTACAAACCTTAAAGAATACAGCTGTCCATCCTTTAGAAACTTATCCAGTGTGGACGATCATATTTGGATGTATCACGGAGGAAAATCTGAACACCTTACGTGTGCATTGGCTTACACATTCAGAGTGCGCTCATGGTTGAGAAAGGCCTTATACGGTCACACCGTAATCGACATGAACGAGCAGAGAAAGAAGAAGAAGAGTCCAATTGAAAAACCTCCTGGAAGAGAATTACCATGCAGAATTTGTCGTTACTCCTTGTGTCGCCACAAAAGAGTTTAGAAAAATGCATAGCCGAATTATAGCGACACATCAAATACAATAAATCCACACAATAATTGCCGCACACGTCGGAATCGAAACTCTGCAACCGACTTGTAGACCACGTGAATAGTGTACAATAAATAAAAAGTTGGTCGGGTATAGCGTGAGCGAGAGTAGCAGGTTGGCTAGCTACATAATCTCTATAAGGTTTAGTTTCCGACTCCAGTGTAATTCTAAAGGTACCATTTCCAAAACCAAGAATACATTGTACAGGTTTTCCAAGTCTGCTTTTCTTTTTTACAAGCTCCGGATACTCTCTTAGAGTAACGTAAATTCCTTTTTCATCGTAACGCAATTCTTTAGCCGTTTGATTGTCGTGATATTCTTTAAAGCCTTCGTTTATTGCATAAATCAAACCCTGCACGGATTTATATACACCATGCTGGAAATGAAAATTATCCTTCCCTTCTGCAGGTGATATTAACGTATCTTTATAACGTAAATGAAGCGTAGTGCAGGGTATATGAATTTCTGACAGTCCAATTTGCCACCTTTCATGTAAATCGATTGCATGAGGTAATCTTACTGAAAAACTAGTCGTCGTGTTGTCTGGAAAAAATGTCATGCTACTATTACTAGGGAGCACTACTGTGAATTCCGATTGATTCATTTTTATAGCTTTGTTACGTTACTTGCGAGAATCCAAGAGTTAAATTTGTCGGGATAACCAATCCAGCTTACGAAATACTGCTTTTTAGCTCCTTTACCGTTTTAGCTCCTCTGTTGCGCGAGCTACGTGTGCGAGAGTGCGCCGCGCTCACTTCTTCTCTATCCGTCTGAGTTAACGGTGCTACGCATACAGATATATATATATATATATATATATATCTGTATGCGTATATATATATATATATATATATATATATATATATATATATATATATATATATATATATATACATATATATATATATATATATATATATATATATATATATATATATATATATATATATATGTGTGTGTGTGTGTGTGTGGGTGTGTGTGTGTGTGTGTCTGTGTGTGTGATAAGACGGGTGTAAGGTGTCACCCGCTCGGTTCATCCATTTTCGTTTTTGCCATGCTGCGTGCGTACGTGACACGAGTATTTTTTTTCAGTGTTTTTTTTAAAGAAAGTATGTCGGCAAATCGGAGGAAGGTGAGCTAGAGCGAGCTTCCAAAACGAAAACCCTTAAATCTAGATACTTCACGCTCAAAGACTCCTTATACGAGTATTTTTTTTCAAAAATACGTCGGCAAATCGGAGGGAGGCGAGTGAGGGCGAATATTAAAGCTCTAAAACAAAAACTCTTAAATCTAGCTACCTTACGCTCTGAGATTCCTTACAAGTAACTTTTTTAAAAAGAGAGTACGTCGGCAAATCGGAGAAATGCGAGCGAGAGCAAATATTAAAGCTCTAAAACAAGAACTCCTAAATCTTGCTATCCTACGCTCCAAAACTCCTTAGACGAGTATTATTAAAAAGAGAGTACGTCGGCAAATCGGAGGAAGGCGAGTGAATGCAAGAATCAAAGTTCCAAAACGAAATTTCTTCAAAATATAGCTACCCAATGCCCTGATATTCTTTATAGAAGCGTCATCTATTCAAAAATTACAATGGCACATTAAATGGAGACAAGTGACAGTTAACTGCACTGCTCTAAACGTGAATTCTTCAAACCAAATGCTACACTTGCAGCAATTATTTGTAAGAGAGTATCATTTAAAGAATTATAAACTTCTGTTCCTAAATGCTGAACTTTGAAACCAACTGCCACACGCACCATGAACTCTTTCAAGATTTGTCAAAATTACGTGATAACTACAGGGTAAGCTGATCGAGAATTATTAATGCTCAGAAAAGAAGCCCATAAACCGATCTACATCGATCTCGGTGTTTTGAGATTTTTGTCAATTGATTCTAAGGGATTCCATTTCGAAGTTGTACTTTTTGCTTATGCTCGAATACCTCTAATGTGCCATTATATTTCTATAAAGATACTGTTCTATACAGAACCTCGGCACTTGGGGTACACGTAATTGATATCAAGGACTTTAGGTTTTGAGCATTAAACTTTTCAAAATAGGACTTCAATAAAGGCTCTCGGCGCGTGGAGTAGCTAGATTTAAGAATTTTTGTTTTGAAGCTTGGTCTCTCGCTCTCGCTCACCTCCCTTCGATGTGCCACCTTATTTCAACAAAAGTATATAATATATAAAAGAACTATTTGACAAGTATAAGTCTTGTTTAATATTCTCGTGTTTAGAGTCACAAAGCGTTGAGTAGTTGGTTCTAAGGTTTGCCGTTTCTGAGCCTTGCTGCTTGCTCGCCCGCTCGCCTTCTTCCGATTTGCCGACGTATTTTTGAAAAAAATAAATAAATATTCGTATAAGGAGTCTTTGAGCGTGGGGTAGCTAGATTTAAGAATTTTCGTTTAAGAGCTTTGTTTCTTGCTCTAGCTTGCCTCTCTTCGATTTGCCGACGTACTTGCTTTTAGAAGAAGTTTCTTGCGTAGGAAGCCTCGGAGTGTGGGGTAGTTAGTTTTAAGGGTTTTTGTTTTGGAGGCTCGCCTTCTTTTGATTTGCCAATGTCTAACTCGTTATTAAAATATTCTCGTGTTTACGGTCTCAGAGAATGGGGTAGATATTTTAAGGGTATTTGTTTTGAAGGCTTGCTCTCGCTCGCCTTCCTTCGATTTGCCAAAGCGAAACTTGTTTTTAACAATATTCTGGTGTTTGAGGTTCCGGTGCGTGGGTTAGCTAGATTAAAGAATTCCAATTTAAAAAGAGTACGGTCTTTAAATTTTGTATTACCAAATACAAAAAAAACTCAATAGTGGTGCATGGTTTACTCTTGAAATAGGGGCGAACTGGATCTTCTGGTCCAATTTAAGTGTTCAAACTTTATAAATATACTTTATTACATACAAATGGCTTGGATGTCAATTTACAAGTTTTTACGATGCATCCCTTTTAAAAAAATTCCGTTTTTCTCAAAATGCTATGACTAAAAATAGCAAATCCTAATTTTGATGCACGGTTTACACTTGAAATTTGATACACAAGCTCTTTCAATGTGTTTCAACATATTTCCAAAGTTTGATGAATCAGCGATGACTGGAAGATCCAGTTGGGTTCAAAAAACCTGCGCCAAATGCGTCTACTTGGGACGAACTGGATCTTCTGGTTCAACTTAAGTGTTCAAGCTGTCTAGATATGCTTAATTGCATGCAAATGACTTGCATGTCAAGTGTAAAGTTTGTACGATACATCCTTTTTGAAAAATTCAGTTTTTATCAACATTCTATGACTAAAAATAGCAAATCTTGATTTTGATGAATGGTTTACACTTGAAATTTTGTACACAAGCCCTTTGAATGTGTTTCAACATATTTCCAAAGTTTTATGAATCAGCGATGACTGGAAGATCCAGTTGGTTTGAAAAAATCTGCGCTAAATGCCTCTTCTTGGGACGAACTGGATCTTCTGGTTCAACTTAAGTGTTGAAACTTTATAAATGTGCTTAATTACATCCAAATGGCTTGAATATCAAGTTTTAAGTTTATACGATACATCACTTTCATATAAATTGAGTTTTTAAAAATTTCTTCGACTAAAAATGGCATGAGTCAAATCTTGTACATTATCCAGACTCGATGTTTAATTGAAGTCTTTTAACAGCTGTGATTTTTAATAAAATAACAAGCTATTCAGCTCAGTTCTCGAACAGAAAGTCACTCTTTCTGCATGTTTTGCAACTCATACTGCTCATAACCTGCAAAATTCAAAAATTTTCATCCGCGCCTTGGCTCGGCCGAATTCACTGCGCATGCTTGGCCATCACTCGGCCGAGCACTCACACCGACACGGCCGCGCTGGGCGTGTAGTAGTGAGCCATGCTGCTAGTGAATTTTTTGGAGGTTGGTACGTCGGTTTCGTCCATCGACGCCATGTTGAGATGGTTCTAGGCACAGCCCTGGTAGTAGTGAGTCATGATGCTAGTGAATTTTTGGAGGTTGGTACGACGGTTTCGGCCATCGACGCCATGTTGAAATGGTTCGAGGCACAGGCCTGTATATATATATATATATATATATATATATATATATATATATATATACACACACACCCACACGCACATTATGTTGTTAAAAAGCCCACTTTACGGTCTTGGTACACAATATACTATTTTGCCTCGCTAAATTTTACTTTCGCCCTGCTAATTCCCTGTTATGATATTTACATGAAATTTTACATAAAATTATATGTAACGATTTCGAACTTTTACATCTTTAGCCCGACTGATTTTACTTTTGCCCGCAAAACTAGTTATCGGAAAAAATATGCCACTTTCGCCCCGCTTATCAAAGCAAAAGGTGGGTTTTTGGTCGAATATGGAATAAAGTGGCAATCGTAGTTTAGTCGCGACTAAATTATGATAACCACTTTATTCCACACTCGACCTTTCATGCGTGAAAAAAATAATTATTAAGTCCAGCATGGAAATATGTTGGCTTATTTTTTAAAATTAAATGTTAATTTATATATTTTTTACTTACTTTATTCTTCAGTGCTTTTCCTATTAATTGTAACAACTGATTCGTCTTTACAGGCTCTAGACCTGCGATGATTTTATTTGCTTTAACAGACAAATGTTCTCCGGTTGTTGATTCTAAGTGTATATATATATATATATATATTACATTAAGCATTCTATAGGACTTGGCTAGAGGGCGTGTATGAGAGTGGTCGCGTGCGACAGCGTCTCCGTGAATTTTCGCGTGCTTTACCTTATTTTGGTGCAAGATAATTACAAATAAGTGTATCGGAGTGTTAATTAGTGCAAACGTGATAATAATTTTATAGTTTTATTGTACGGGCGGACTGAAAAAAGCGATTGCAAAGTAGGGTCGAGATTGCAGGTTAGGTAGGTTGCGGAGAAGCGTGCTCTCTTTGTCTCGAGAGCTTGCAAGTTCCAGAGAAATGGCGGGCAAGTCGACGAGGACCAACGACGAGATGAAGGAGAAGGAAGATAAGAAGGAAACAAGGACGAGAAGCGGTTCGAAAACTACGGTAGACTCGAAGCAAACGACGTTGGACAACAGAATCAAGAAGCTGGCATTCACGGAGAAGGAAAAGGAGTTCAAGGAGAAAATTGAAGAGGAGGTAAGAAAGATTAGGCAAGAAGTGTTAGCGATGGAAAAAATGAAAATCGAAATGAAAACGCACGAAGTAGAATTGATAGAAAGAGTAGAAAAAGTAGAGAAAAGATTGAAAGAGTTAGAAGAAAGGGAAAGCGAGCGGGAAGCACGCTGGCGCGAGGACGTAGATTCGAGGCTAGACGCGATCTCGGGAGATGGCGCCTCGTGTCTCTCTTCGTTGCGTGGATCGCTGCGAAGCCTCGCGAGCGGCGGCTCGGCGGAGAGCGGGCATACGGGAATAAGCGGCGCGAGTCGGTGGAGCCGTGCGAGTTTTTCGGAGAGAGAAGTTGCGCAAATTAAAAGGATGTTATCGGAACGAGAAAGAATGGAGAATATGAATGTAATAGCAATAAAAGGATTAGCGTTTGACGAAAATAAAGAAACGGTAAATGCGACGGTGCTGAAATTTTTAAGGGATAGATTAAACGTGGAAGTATTAATAAGTAGCAATAATATTAGAACGAAAGGCAAAGTGATTGTAATAAAACTTAGTAGCGCGGAGGATAAAGAGGAGATAATGCGGAACAAAAGTAAATTAGCGGGAACTAAAATTTTTATTGAGCACTTTAGAAGCTATGAGGATAGGAAAAAGCAGGAAGAAATTGTCGCGTGGGTTAAGGAAAAAAGAGAAAAGGGTCTGGCTTTTAAAATAGGGTTCGGTAAAATTTTTTACAAGAATGCGTGGTATAAATGGGAAGATAAGGATAAATTGCTAGAGAGAATAGATCTAGAAGAAAGGAAGGATAAAGAAGAAGAGAACTTGAGATTAGCCGCGGAAAATAGGGAAGCAAACAAGTGGACGGTTCGTAATGAGGGTTTGCATTTTCATTAGATCAGGAATGGAACCAAGAAGAGAGGTATGATGACAAGTTTGATAGGGATAATGTGAGGAAATTTATTTTCTGGAATGTAGCAGGGGTTTTTAATAAAGATAGAAATTTTTGGAATTATATTGAACAAGGGGATTTTATAAGTCTTACGGAAACTTGGGTGGAAGAAAAACATATTGAGGGATTTAAAAAGAAATTAGCAAATGAATTCGAATGGAGCCTAATACCGGCTGAAAAGGTTCATAAGAGGGGAACAGCAAAAGGCGGTTTCTTAATAGGTGTTAGAAAAGACTTAGTTATTGAAAAAAGTAAAATAGGAGTGGTAAGCGATGAAGAGCTAATAAAATCAGAAATAACAGATGGGAGAAAAAAATGACAATATGGTCAGTCTATAATACAGGTAATGGGGAAAATATATGGAAAAAACTCGATGAGGAGGAATTGGTAGAGGTAGGGGATTTAATAATTGGAGGGGATTTCAATATACGTATAGGAGAGGAGGGAAAAAGTTACAACCTAGATGGAAGGATAGGGGTTGATAAGAGGGTTAGCAAGGACAAAATTATAAGCAATGGGGGTAAAAAAATGGTAGATTTTATAGAAAATAAAGGATGGGTTATTTTGAAAGGTAGAACAGCAGGGGACGAAGAAGGGGAATTTACTTTTATAGGACCTAGGGGAAGTTCGGTAATTGATTACATAATAGTGAATGAAAAAATGAGGGAAGGGATAGTCAGGTTCAAGATAGAGGAGAGAGTGGACTCGGATCATGCCCCTGTTTGTATGATGATGGCAAAAAGTAATATACTCAAGGGTTACCAAAAAAAAGAAGGAATGAAGAAAAAATATAAAGAAGCAGAAGAAAAAGAAGTGCTGTCATGGAGCGAAGAGGACATAGCGGAATTTAAAGAAAAAACATCGAATATTGAAGGAGAAATAAAAAACAAGGATTCAGCGCAATATGCATGGGAAGAAATAAAAAATGTTGTCAAGGTCTCAGTCAAAAAAAAAGAAGATCCAAATAAAAAAGTGGAAACTAGGCATGAGAAAATGGTGGGCAAAGAGCTGCACCAGAGAGAAGAGAGCTGCAAACAGAGCATTAAAACAATGGAAAAAGGATTTTATATCTAAAGAAAAATATATAATGAAAAGAAGAGAATGGCAAGAACACTGCAGGGAAAAAGAAAAACTATATAAGGAACTAGAAGAAGCAGAATTGAGAAGCATAAAAAATGAAAACGACGTTTGGAAGTTTTTAAACCGATTCAGAGGAAAAAAAAAGAGAAAAAAAAGAAAACAACATTAAAGAGGAAGACTGGATCAAACATTTTAAAGAACTACTACAAGGAGCAGAAGAGCGTCAATTGGGGGAAAAAAGAAAAAAGAAGAAGTATTAACAGAAGAAGAGAAAATTACAGGATTAGAAATCAAAGGGGCATGGAAAATGCTAAAAAAGAAAAAAGCAGCCGGAGCAGATGAGATTCTTAACGAAGTTTGGATGCACGGAGGAGAAGACCTGACAAATAGATTGATATGTGTGTTAGGAAAAATCTGGGATGGTAATGACATGTCTGAAGAGTGGAAAACTGGATTGATAGTGCCTCTTTTTAAGAAAAACGATGCAAATGACACCAAGAACTACAGGGGAATATCTCTACTATCAACGGCGTACAAATTGTACACGGAAGTGATAAGAAAAAGGCTAGAAAAAGAGGTGAACGAGAAAAATATTTTGCCGGAAGGGCAAGCAGGTTTCAGGAAAGGAAGGTCAACTTTAGATAACATCTATATTTTAAACTACCTGGCACAGAGGGCAAAAACAAGGAAAAAGAAGTTATACTCAATCTTCGTGGATCTAAAAGCAGCTTTCGACACTGTAGATAGAAAAATCTTATGGGAAATTATGAAGAAGTTAGGAATCAGCAACTATCTAATAGAGAGAATAAAAGGAATTTATGAAGAAACCAAAGTTAGCATCAGGATGAATGAAGGAAACTCGAAAGAATTCTGGACCAACATGGGCTTAAGGCAGGGGTATGTGCTGAGTCCACTACTCTTCTGTCTATATATTGCGGGATTAGAAAAAGAATTTGAAGAAAGAAATATAGGAGGGGTAAAAATAGGAAAAATTAGAATATGGTCTTTAGCTTACGCGGACGATATTGTGATGTTAGCAGAAAATAGAGAAGGTCTAGTAGATATGTGCGACACGCTCAAAAGGTTTTTAAATAAAAGGAAACTTATTTTAAGTGCGGAAAAAACAAAAGTATTAGTTTTTAACAAAGGGAAAAATAGTAAAAAAGAGAAATGGTTTTGGGAAGATAAAAAAAATAGAAGAAGTCAGGAGTTTCAAATACTTAGGTTTCGTTTTCAAAACGGACGGAAATTATAAAGACCACATCGATGAATTAAAAAAGAAAGGAATATGCGCAGCAAAAAAAACATGGGGATTAGGAGATAAATGCTGTAAGGGGGACTTTGAGAGGAGAATAAAACTGTTCAATTATCTAGTAAGAAGCGTAATGGATTACGGGGTAGAGATATGGGGATGGGAGGTTAAAAAAGAGTTAGAAAAAATAAAAACTGATTATATAAGATTTTAAGGCTTGACATATGGACTCCAAAATATATATTATATAAAGAAACGGGTACAAGAAAAATGAATCTAAATTGGGTTGCGAGAGCGGCCAGATTCGAACAAAAAATAGCAAAACAGGGCGAAAACAGGTTGACTAAAATATGTTGGAGGGAAATGCAGAAAGAAAATTACGAGAATCTTTGTAGTATAGAAAGGAAAAGGTATTACAACGAAGCAGGGCTAAGTGTACAATACATTTTAGATAAAATTGCGCAGAATATGGTGGTAGAGGGCGAAGTATTTAGAAGAAAAGTTGATATAGAAAATCAAATGATAAACGAGAAAATAGAGAATTCCAGATACAATGTAAAATACAAAGAAATATTATGTGATAAGCTACCTATGTACCTTAAAAAAGGAAAAAACGGAAAAGTCATGTCTGTAATAGCTAGGGTTAGATGCGGTAACTTCGAAAATGTGAATAAATATTGGTTAGGCGAAAGAGAAAAACTATGTCACCTATGCGGGGAAGATTGGGGAACGTTTGATCATTATATTGAAGAACGCGAAAAAACTATTGAATGGACGGAAAACTTACCGGGGGAAAAATACGTAAGATTAAATTTATTATTTCAGGAAGAAGGTAATATAAAAATTGTAAATGCGATTGAAAATATTGTAAAGGCGATAAAAGAAAAAACCGAAAAAGATTAGGTATAGTAAAGCGAGTTTCTTCAAATTATAAAAATTTAAATTGTATTGCGGTCTAAAATTCACGGAGACGCTTAGGTGTGGTGGTATGTTCTGTATGAGTGTGTAGTATATAAAGGTTTAGAAAAATTTATATGTATATAGGATAAATAACATTCATTAAGTATAAATTGCAGGTACTGTAGAATGCGTCAACTAGATTGTATAAAGGATATTTAAGACTTTAACTGTGCGCATATGTACAAATGTAAAAATGTAAAAATGTAAAAAAAAAAAAAAAGCGAGCAAATACAAAGTTCAGACATACACCTGTTAAGTGAAATACCAGTAGAAAAATAGATAAATAGAAAAAGATAATATGTAAAAGGTATGTGTATGATTACGAGGTATGAATGAAAATTATTTTTTCACATGTAACTAGCCAAGTCCATTTCTGGGCCAAGAGGCCGAAATAAAGATTTATTATTATTATATTATTATTAAGCATTCTATCAAAATATTTTTATTCGTGCGTAGGGGAGAATGGGGCACTGATGTACTGGCGGGTCAGTCGGGCATTTTAATTTTATAAAGATTTGTATTTTTTTTTAACCAAAACCTAATGAAAAATCTTATATAACTGTTTCAATTTTTATATCTAACAAAATCTAAAAAAAGTCTTGAAATATTATTTTTCAAGACTGAATTTCGGTGTAAAGAAAAAATTGCTTCATTTTTCTTTCATCATGGCAAAATAAATTGAAACCAGGCTTGTCTAACAAGTTAAAGTCTAGTGTTTAACGCTGATCATTTATTTCATTTTTATAATTGTTCAATAAATAAATGCTACTGATCAAAAAATAAATAAAATAAAAAACACGTTAAAGTGGTGCATGACGGGCACACATAGTAGGTGGGGCACAACGGACACATAGCGTTGCGGCGGACGACACAGCCGCGCATTTCGGAGCAAAAATTCTAACCTCTAAAGTGTAGAGCAGGCTGCGATAGGTTGAGTTGAAGTCTCCTTACTTTATTAGTTTAGTATTTAGTTTATAAGTTAAATATGTTTAGGTTGTATAAAAAAAAGACTGATAGACTAAGCTGGATCAAATGCTCCTGGAAGTTGATCGTGTAGTGAAAGGATCGAGGGCAGTGTGTAAAATATGTAGCAAATCAGTTTGGTGTTCTTCAGTCCACACTTCGAAGAAAAGTTAGTATTCTTAACAAGAATCCTTCAGCTGATCAAGATAATGTACTCAAAGGTATTACTCATAAATTTATCACAATTATTTCTTATAATTATTATTGAATCTTCAGTCGCAGTCACTTGCACGTTTACCGAAGAAGAAGAAGATGCTTTTTCAAGAGAGATCACTAAGATGGAGAACAAGCTAATACCTCTTACCTCAATAGACATGAGAAAAGTGGCTTTTCAATGTGCAGAAAAACTACAAATCCCTCATTATTTTAATAAAGAAACAGGTATATAAATATATGATCGAATTTACTTTTACTTCTGCTTATGCAAATGACGCATTATCTAATTTTAATTTTGTAATTTATGCACAGGACTTGCTGGAAGAGACTAGTTGCATGCTTTCATGCATCGTCATAAGTTTTCATTAAGGAAAGCTGAGCATACATCTACTGCTCGAGTACATTGGTTCAACAAAGAAGCCGTGCAGGAGTTTTTCAATCTATTATAAGAAACTTCGAAAACACACAACTTTACTCCAGATAGAATTTATAACGTAGATGAGACTGGGAACTTATTTGTGTATAAAATATCTCCAAAAGTGATTGCAATAAAAGGTATAAGGCAAGTTGGTGAAAATTGGCCGTAGCTGAAAGTGGAGAAACGCTAGCAGCTAAGTTGTGCATGTCTGTTGGAGGTGAGTTTACGCACCTAATGCTGATCTTTACTTGTGTGAAAGATAACCCAAAGTTATTAAATGATGCACTACCAGGAGTATGGGCAGAGTTCCATAAAACTGGATACATGTAAACAGATATCTTCACTCGGTGATTTAAAAAATTCATTACGTTCTCTTAAGCTAGGCTAGATAACTCATTGTCAGTGCTACTACTTTTAGATGGACACGACACCCATATAAAAAATCTTAAAGTGATTGAGTTGACACGAGAACATAGACTGGTCATTTTGTGCTTTTTACCACATACGCATAAAATGCAGCCTTTGGATGTGACTATATAGATATATGGCTCCATTCAGTAGATGTTTTGGAAGAAAAATAGCGACTTTGCCAGAATAAAATGTGGCAGTAAATCTCTAAAACTTATTATCAATCTTTGGGAAAACCTTTTTGAAAGCTGCAAAAATAGAAACGGCCATACATTTCTTCAGCAAATATGGAATTTATCTATTTAATCCAGATGTATTATCGGATTCAGATTATGCTAGAATGTAGATTATGCCGATTATGCAGATTATACAATGTAATATTTGTTAATTAAATAAAGTAGCAATATAAGACATAGAGAGAATGAAGTATTTCCATGTATAAAAATATATAAGATTTGTAGAATGTTTGATTTGCATACAAACGAGTCTGCTCTTTGTGCCCCACCTGCGGTCCATCAATACCCCACCCGTAAGGCATGACGAGTATTTTCTAACGTTTCGCTTTACGCCTTTTCAAGAAAAATAAAGTGTAACCTAATTGTTTACAGTTCTCAGTTTAAATTCTTAGGATTTATTACTTATCCATTTTAGTTGTTTTGAATATTTAAAATTTCTAAAATTAGAATTTAAGCTTAAGGTAAATTTAGCGTGTCCACCATGCTACACCCTCCCCTATATGTGCATATATAACGCATGTAACGATGCAAGTACTCACCCACAACATATATTAATTTATTCAAGAATTTAATTTTTGATGATCTGTCCTTTAAAGAGTCCGATTTTAGTTCCTCAGCAGTAAATAAACCATTTAAAAATCCTGTTTCTTTTATAATCTAAAAAACATATTAGTTCAGTTTAATGTTTACATCATATCTTTGCTTTAAAAAAGATAATTTTATATTTTCCCAATAGGATATTTAAAAAAAAAATTGAAAAATAATAAATTCTTAGATAATAATAATTCTTAACTATAATACTTAAAATGAAAACTGATAATTACAGTAGTGATGATATCATGTATATAACGAAAAGGAGGCTTTCTTAATAATTTTTCTGTTAATGGTGGTTTAGTGAAATACGGAAGCAGCATTTGTTGAGTTTTTTTAATAACATCAGGTTTCACGTTATCAGCCATATTTTTTATTAAAATATGTAATAAGCCTATATGCTAAAAGAAGAAGCTTAGCCAACAATCATACAATATTCTTACTATTTCACTAAGTTTACTTATTCGTTGCTAAGAAACGTTTTTTCTTTTCTCATCTTAGAATTGCTACTACTTTATTAGCAACTTGTTTTACATAAACTAATTTATTGTTTGTTTTGAACACCAATTATTGTTTATATACAAATATTGTATCAAGTATTGACAAAGAAACAGCATCCATATACGTCCTCTTGAAGGACGTATGGATGATGAAACAATAGTGTATGTGTATGTGAGTGCGTACGCACACACGTGTGTGTGTATATAAGTTACAGCTGCTCTAAGTTAAAATTTTGAGCAATTGTTACGTTTTTCACCTATTTCTAGCTCCGTAGAGAGGCAATTTTAACAAAATCATATAGATATATTTTTTGTAAAATTTTTTCAACTTTTTACTAAAACTACTTTTAGAGTCACATTTATATACATATGGGTGTGTGCGTGCGTATGTGCGTGCGTTAAAGAGTTCGATCCGCCCTACGATCACCAACAAATTCATGGAGATGCTTTTTTATAGTGCAAAAGTATTTGTATAGGTCTTAATTAGGCTAAAGCCTGTACGTATGAAGAGCCACAAATCAAATTAATAAAGCATATGTGATAAAACTGCATATTTGGCACCTATAAATGAAGGATTCACCTGTTAGATCATTATTATAACTTTTATTCTGTGGCATTTATTTCAAAATTCAGCATTACAATAAATATCAGAAAAGTCCCTACTGAAAAAAAGCAGATGACAATCAACTGATTATTAGCTGATAATCAGCAGATAATCTGCTAATAATCGTGCCAAAACGTGAGCTGATTATCAGATGATATCAGCTTAATATTTTTATTGAAGCTGTTAGTTACAAATATGCGTTTATATGCGATGAAATGCTAGTGATAATCAACTGATTATCAGGTGATAATCATCAAAAATTTTTAACCTTTAGCATATTTTTTCGAATTTGTTTTAAATTAATAAAATTTATAGAATTTACATAATGAGGGCCAATACGGTTTTACCATCCAGATGATAACACCAAAACACTGGCTGTAAGCTGCAAAATTTTTATTTATTGTTATTTAAAAAATTTTTTGTTTGAATCAAATTATTAAAAAAAAACATTTTGCAGCTTACAGCCGTTGGTGTTTTGGTGTTATCATCTGGATAGTAAAATCGTAACGGTTCTCATTATGCAAATTTTAGAAATTTTATTAATTTAAAACTACTTCGAAAAAATATGCTGAAGGTTAAAATTTTTTGATAATTATCACCTGATAATAGCTGATTATCATTAGTATTTTATCTCATGTAAACGCATATTTGTAACTATCAGCTTTAAAAAATATATTAAGCTGATATCCCCTGATAATCAGCTGACGTTTTGGCACGATTATCAGCAGATTATCATTTGCTTTTTTCAGTAGTGGTATGGAGATGTTAGTACAAAATTTCACATATATATGTCATATTTATATTATTCTTGTACCCTGCTAAAAATAACCAATTAAACCCGATAAAGAAAACTAATCGGTTTGAATACGTTTTTGTAATCCAGGATTTCCGAATATAAATCGATTTACACAATTACAACTGACTAGCCAAAAGACTCGCTCGCTCGTAATATCAAAATTGATATTAAGTTATAACTTAATCGCAAAGAACGAACTAAGTAACTATTTAATATTCATAGGAGATATATCAAAACATACAATAAATATAATTAAATGTAATAATCAAAAGTTATTATAAAATTAAAAAGTAGATCAATTTATATCTTTTTTAATATACAACAATCAAGAACTCTAATGCTCGTTGTATTTCAATCCTAAACTTTTTAAATATAGTTAATACAAAGAAAATGTACTAAAATTTTTAACTATTTGTAAAATTAATTTGATTAATTTTTTTTCGACATTAGTTTTTTTATTAATATAATAGAAATTACGTACGTGTCACCGGGGTACGTTGTAGCACGGATTGTAAATGTTTTAATAAAGTTTGAAGATTTTAATTTCATCATATTATATAAGTTATAATTTAGTATACTCAAAAGATTGTATATACATTATAATAAAAATGAATTCTTAATTTTTATTTATCTATTACTAAACGAATATTTCATTTGAATTGTATTTTATAAGAAAATTATATTGTGCATTTGATTTTTAGTAAATTACTAGCAGGGTTACCTCGCTCCTAACGTCGCTCGGTTGATGTTAGGTATAACCCACACAGCATGAAATATTTCAGTGAAATATATCCACGGAATATTTCTGAAACCTTCCAGTAATATTCCATAGAAGAGCTATCAACCGACTCAATGGAAATATTTCGTGAAATATTTCAGAAATATTCCATAAATATTTTGTTGGAATCTATGAAATTCCTTTTTAAATATTTCAATATGTTCTTTAGGAAATCTTACATAAATATTTCATAAAATATTGCTCAGAATTATTTAAATAATAATACACTGAAATATTTTGCGGAAGATTTTTGGAATCTTTTTTAAACATTTATCAAAAAATTTATGAAATATTCCATAGATATATCTTGTAAACTTTTATATAATTATTTGTTCATTATTACAATGGAATATTTCTTGAAATACTTATGAAATAATTCTTTAATATTTTATTGGAACTTTTCAAATAAATTTTGGATATTTCTTGAAATATTTCAGGATTATTCCATACATATGTCTCGAAAACTATCATGTAATTATTTCGGAAATGTTCCAATGGAACATTTCTTGAAATACTTATGAAATAATTCTTTAATATTTTATTGGAACTTTTCAAATAAATTTTGGATATTTCTTGAAATATTTCAGAATTATTCCATACATAATTATTTATGAAATAATTCCTTAATATTTTATTGGAACTTTTAAATCAAAGTTTGAATATTTCTTGAAATATTTCAGAATTATTCCATACATATGTCTCGCAAACTATCATGTAATTATTTCGGAAATGTTCCAATGGAACATTTCATGAAATATTTATTACATAATTCCTTAATATTTTATTGGAACTTTTAAATTACACTTTGAATATTTCTTGAAATATTTCTGAATCATTCCATACATATGTCTTACAAACTTTCATGTGATTATTTCTTCAATCTTTCTATAATATTTTTTAAAATTTTTTTTAATTATTTCAAGGCGCGACTCCATGAATACGTAATTTTTTATATATTAGTGAATGTGTAAAAGCCATATGTCGTCAATGCGTCATTGGTTTATGTAAACCAGTACATATATTTTTTATAAAAATCGTATATCGAATCGTGTATCGAAAAGCCCTTTATTTTAACTCTATAGCTGCCTGCGCATGAATTAACACTGGATCAATTATGTGTTTGTACCTGCTGTGAAACTATGGAGTTATTCTTTATATTCAAAAACAAAAGGGGTTCGAATTAACGAATTAACAGTTTATCCGCTTACATGATTTCAATTATTTTTCGTATAATTTGATCCAAAAGTTTAATATTACTAACATTAACTAGTTTACGAAAGCCGATGGCGTAAAAGCAAAGATACAAACTGTTTGTGTATTTACTATAATTTTATATATATATATTTATATATATATATATATATATATATATATACCACTGTACCACGACATCGTGAATATATCTTATTATATATATATATATATATATATATATATATATATATATATATATAAAATAAGATATATTCACGGTGTCGTGGTACAGTCGCCGGACACAATAACTTTGCTTTACGTGCCACAACATGGTGGCGGGTCTCTTGTTGATTGGGCTTTCAGATCAAGGTGGCGCATCGACTTCGCAGTCGCATAGACAGCGAACCACGGCCATAAAAAGAAGAAGAAGAAGAAGGTTAGGACGGTCATGACGTCAGATATCGCTTTCCTGACAGTCATGACCGATCTAAGGAGTCCAATTAACAAGAGACCCGCCGCCATGTTGTGGCGCGTAAAGCAAAGTTATTGTGTCCGGCGACTGCACCTTCAAGCAATTCGGGAATATTTGAAGAATATTTCACGGAAGATATGTGGAATATTTCTGAATTATTTCAGGTGAAATATTTTATTAAATTTTTCAGAAATATTTCTGAATCATCATTTCACTAATAACTTATAGTGATTATTAAACTTAGAAACATTTCAGAAGTGTTTCTGAAATCTAGGAAAGAAATATTTTATGAAAGCTTTCTTGAATGTTCCGGAATTATTTTACTGCAAATTTTCCAGTAAATATTAAACACAGAAATAATTCTGAAAGAAATCAGAATTATTTTAAAGAAATATATTTGGAAGCTTGCTTAAATATTCCAGAATTATTTCAAATACAAATCCCCGGAGACTGCGTGCCACAAAATAATTTAGAAACTTTTCAGAAATATTTCAAGGAAATATTTCATGAGAGACTTGCAAGGCGGGGCATTTTATGAAATGATATTATTGCAGTATTATTTCTGAAATATTTCGTGAAAAATTTCAGAAATATTTCTGAATTCTTTCAAAAAATATTTCAGTATAGGAATTCGAGGGACATAACATTATTTCAGAAATATTTCGTCGAAAGATTCCTGGAAGATTTCAAATATTTCGTTCTAATATTTCCGAAATATTTCGGAAATATTTCATGCTGTGTGGGAAATGTTTATAGCTCTAAGGAAAATTTAGAAAATATGATATTATAATTATAACTACAAAAACATAAAAGGTTGAGCTAGTATGATTTTTATGAATTTATTAAAACTGTGCCAAACTGTGCCATAAGCGTGTCAAATGTCCAAAATGTTCACGTTTTGGCACAGTTTTGACACAGCTCTGGCACAGTTTTGGCACAGATTGGCATATTTTTGGCACAGATTGGCATATTTTTGGCACAGATTGGCATATATTTCATTTCCACTGAGGTCCATGGCTCATTTATCGAATAACCCATTTTGTCAAAAAAAATTCCCTGCACATAGCCTAATTATGAAGATTTCTAAATCTATAGTTAAAATGTATGTTTCAACTATACAAATGAAAGTTATAATTTTTAAAACTATAAAACTGTTAGTTGTAATATTTATTTATAAATATTATGCGACGTGTCGTTATTCAAACGACACGCGATTACAACACATAATTTCGAGCCGTTGATTCTTAGATGTATTGGTGGTAAATGCATTGGGAAATCAACAACATTGGATTATATTTCCGGTGATACGGTATGCCTGGGGTTCCTAACCTCACCCGTCAGCGCCGGGGCCAGAGGTGGCTACCCGGTACTGACAGATAGTGCATCACTCGCGGAAATAGCGCCAATGCGACCCAACAGAAACCCTGGGTCGGTGTTATATCGGCAGAACCGTCGTGCCTGTTGCTGGTGACGGCTCCAGGAGGCTTAGCGTCGTCCTCGGCAATACGAGAAGATCCGCGCGCGATAGCCACGAGGCCGCAACTGACCGTTGCGCATCCTCGCCGCGTATCTCGCTCGCAAAAACATTCGAACGTGTAGGTAAGCGCCGAGCCGCGAGCATATAGCAGCCGCGATAGTGTATAGCCGCGGAGAGAGGGAACGCGCGCGTGAGCCTCGGCGATAAAGAGAGAGAGCCGCGCAGCTAACTCGTGTACAGTAGGCGTAAAGGCGTGTCGACACTCGCTAGCGTCGTTAGAGAATGTGGTGCGTCGTCACTAGCAGTTTCCGTACTATTCGTTATCGTCGCGAATGACCGCGTTAGGTGGCGTCAGGATGAGACAATAGTACCAATTCGTAATTGGCGCCGCAGGACGCCATTAATATTCATTATGACTCGCATTTTTTCGCGCGGGAGAAATAATATATATAGAGGGCGTTCCGTATGCGTCTTTTCCGGGAAGCGCAGGGTCTCGCGCCGCGATGAAACTTCCTCAGCGTTCAATTCATCGTCAACCCTGGAGCCGAACAGTTGGAGCAGTCGAAGTAGTAGTCTGTAGTTGTAAAGTCGTAGAGAATTCCTTCCTCCTATCATTGCGCCACAACGGGCCTCCGTGTCCCGGTTGTTCTCGCGATTTTCAGGAAACCAAGGGATTGAGACCAAGGTCCACGATTAAAATCATAGACTTCGCGTTTCCCAGGATTTTCGCCAGAGGCGAGTTGTCAATCGCCATCTTGGTCGAGCCGCGTCGGTTAAAAGGATGCCACCGCCATTTTGGACCACTGAAGTGTTAAGATCGCGGAGAAGTACTGAATAAAGTGTTGAATCGGTTGTTTTTGGAGAATATTGAGAAGTCGCGTGATTACTAAAAGTCGTTAATCGAATTTAGGAGTCGCGTTTTGAAGCACCGAAAGATTCTCGTACTATTGAAGGTAAATCGCGTCCTCGCGACTAATATTGCCGTAATTATGAAGTAACATTTAGCGCCGGTTGGCGATAACACGAAAGCCTAAAGCAATCATCAACCGTAACAAAATCTTTGACCGTGGGAAAACATTGTAACCATATCTAATACACCCGGGGGTTGAAGAATATGTTGACTATATGACATTTTTGTACAGCATAAACAATATTGAGTGACGATTATTTCAACCATTAGCCACGCCAGGCATACCTGTTTCTAGACCTACACGTTGTCCCCCTCTGTAGATGTAAGAGTCCGCGGTACGAAGATCGATGTAAAAACAAGTGTAATCTGATTGTTTGCGCCACCGGATCGGTTATAAAAAGCGCAACATGACAATTATTTAAAATTATTAAAAACTGTTGTTAAATATTCATGTATAATATAAAAAATTAATATCATAAAATAAAATTTTGTTTAAAAATCAAACTTTTATTTATATAGTTGAAACATAAATTTTAACTATAGATTTATAAGTTTTCATAATTCGGTTATGCGCAGGGAACATTTTTTGTCAAAGTGGGTTACTCGATGAAATAATACATCGAACAGTAAAAATAGCACTTTTACCCAAGTCAAATATTTCTTATTCTAAGTACAAATAATAATTTGTTAATTATAAATTACTGTAACGGTTGCCAGTGCAATTAACGCACGTTGAGCACGTTACGACGTCTCTCCGGGACAAAATCAACATTCTGTATAATACTTCTGTTGTTACAGCTACTAAAGGCGCAGCATGTGAGAGAGTAAGAGAGACAGAGAGAGAATAAGCATCGACAGAGATTTAAATTCAGCAACGTACAATGTTGCCACCTGCTCGCACACTGCTGTCAAGAGTTGACAACAGTGTGTCAGAGGACATAGGTAAATCTGTGCTCGCGCTAGCGAGCCATTCCGAGTCTGTCTTCGCTCCGCTCCGTTTCGCGAATAGACACTCTGCGATTGCGATTATTGTGTGCGAGGGTTGCGAGGTCAACCGAACCGAGGACAATCCGTCCGAGACCATCTTCGCGTGGGTTAGAACGGCCATGCCGGCCACGTACATCTGTAAGTACTAGTTCTTATTAACTCTCGCTTACTCGGGTGACTTTAAGCCTCCTCTCTCTCTCACCTCGACTACATGCTGGTAGCTGGCATGCGCCCGTCTGGCGCGCTTGTGTAAGCCAAGCACCAATAAACAGTAAGTCTAAGTTTTCCAATAATCCGCGAGTGTTCATTGACTTTTCCTCCTTTTGAATCCACGTCCTGAGTACTACTATCACCGCCGCGTGTTCATACGTCTTTACGTCCGTGCGCGGATAGATTATAGTCGGTAGAATCTAGTGCCTTCTGCACAGCCGACGGAAACGGTGAATAGTAGCATAAACAACAAACAACTTAAAATAATAATGACGGCCGAGCTACCGTCATATTACATATTTCATTTATAAAAATGTATACAATTTAAAATAGTTTTTATAATTAGTGGAGTTCCCCTTTAAAATAATATTGTAACATTATTTTAAAACTGTTTAACATATATTATTTTTTTATACTACTATATTTCATTCTTTTAGATTTATCTTATTTTTTTACATCAGTTTTTTGCAATTGAAATATATACTATTATGATACATTTTACTTTTGTCGAAAGTTTAATTTATGTAGAAATTATATTTCTTTTTGGGCGAACTTATTAGAAGTAAGTAGTAGGGGCTGCGCGGCTACGACGCCAGAGTGGCTACGGCGCCACCAAATACCGACAGTCGGTAACCGGTAAATCTGCCTTACCGACAGATAAATCTGTCATACTGATGTCCGACGTCCAACGCGGGCGGCCGGAATTTGAATTCGATGCATGTATAGAGTTTGAAAATTTGTTCTTATGTGTTTAACCGACGTCACAAGTGGGCAGCCTGCATTCAAAGTTCTTGCCGATTTACGACGCCAGCTTACATTCGATGTTGGTAAGATATATTTTTGAAACATCTGATGACGCGTTACGGAAGTGATGATGCAATCCCCCTCCCGTGTTAAAGACAGCTCTTCACCACATTATACAGTGTGCCGAGCTCTCCGCATCGTATCTATACTCTCTTCTCCTCACAGTCCGATACGGGCTGCAACGCGCGCTAAGTATAGATATAGATATTCTCTCACTATACTATACAGCGCACGCTGTATACGCATACAGTGTCGTCGAGCTTTCCGCGTATATCTATACTCTCTTCTTCCCGCAGTCCGATGCGGGCTGCAACGCGCACTCAGTATAGATATAGATATACTCTCTTCTACTATACAGCGCACGCTGTACGCATACAGTGTCGAGCTCTCTGCGTATATCTATACTCTCTTCTGGCCGCAGCTCTCACCGCCACAGCGCGCATATAGTGCCGAGTTCTCTGCACGCTGAGTATAACCATACCTAAACTCTCTTCTACTCTCGGTGAGGCGCGCGCTATGTTTGCCCTGCAAATTCAAATGTATGATGTGCGGAGCGTATAGAGGGGAGTCGCCACTCAAACCAACATTATATTGCAAAAGTTTTATACTATTCTTATGACAATATATTTATAGATTTTCGCTGTATCGTATAAGTATAAGGGAGCCTATTTATACGATATAAAAACTTTACATCAGTATGGTTGTAGTTGTATATTTCACTGTTCAAAATATTAATAATATTATTACATTTTTACACAAACGGTTGTTCCCACATTGCCTATTCATAAGAATTAGGAAGAGATGAAGGAAAGGAATAATAAATAAATGTATGCAAAATATAAGATTATTTTTCGTTTATTAAAAGTTATAACCTAATACAAACATTATTCTTAACAATATGTATTATATTATTTCAGAATCTCTTGTAACCTTGTTGTTCTGGCATGGAATTTGTGTTGCTGGAATACTTGTTGAAATAATTTTTCCATTCTTTGCTTTTATCAGGAGGCTTAGAGCAAGGCTCGCCTCGATATGTATTACATTGTTTGCCATCTTGTACTTTTCTAGGTGCGAAGGAAACATAACCTTTCATTGTACTAGTAAGACCGACATTTTTACATCGATCAATTTCAATCGCATTCATTTCATATCGCATTTCCTCAAACAGATGACATATAGCATTGTTCACAAAGGCTATAGCCGGGTTACTATGGTGAAATGGCCCCCTTGGAAAATGTATATATGTTATATACCATTCGATGGGGGATAAAAAAAAACTCCCATAGCCAAATTTTTAGCTCTCTGCCTAGTGCGCATGCGCAGTAACGTCGATAAACGTGTTTTTTTGATTTTATTTTTTTCTGAAGTCCCTATAGGATAAAAATTTTTTTAAAAATTCACATTGGTGTATTTTTATGTCATGAATAACTGCAATTTTTTTGGGATTACATAACCTCAAATATCGGATCTAAAAAAATTATTAAAGTTTTCAATCGATATTTTGACCCCCTTGTTTTTGAGGTGCAACTTTTTAAGTAGACTTTTTTTGTGTACTTTTTCCCGTTCTTTACGATGGCACTAACGTTTTTTCCTTAAAAATGGTGGCACAACTCGATTTGAGCCAAAAACTGATTTTTTTGCCATTTTTTCACGTTTTTAGCTGGTTATGTTACAATTTAGTTACTAAAGTGACTCCTTTTGAGTAGTTTTGCATATCTTCCCATGAAAACATAATCAAATGAAATATTTTGTTCGCTCCAAGCCGTATTTTTTATATTATCTTACGTTTTCAATGATGGTCTTATCAGAATTTGAGGTAATAAAGGGTTTCTCTCTATATATAAAAAGAATATCGCCGCTGTCAGTGTCTGCTTTTCTCTTTAACCTAAAAATGCCCTCATTTGAGTGATTTAACGCCGAAAAAGGCCATTTTTGGTACCATGTAACCCAAAACTAACCTAAAAATGTCATAATGCAAGGGTTTTCACGCAAAAAAGCCTGTTTTTAGCTAAACATAGCCTTGAAATCGATCGTTTGAGGGTACTTTTGGCGTCTTGTGGTCTTAAAAAGGCCATATTTGGCTTATCTGCCTCTACTTAATTGATTATTCAAAATCTATTGACAGTAATAATTATCAGGTAAAAAGGAATTGAAGTTAAGTATGTTCAATTCGTACAAAGTATAATTTATTATCTTCATAGGCTATTTAAAATAAATTATGGAACGTATACAAGTAGCTTTTTAAAAATAACGAATGTTCACAATAGAAAAAATGATTCACTCATCATTGTCACTATCTTCATCAATACACACTTCAATTTGATCATTAAGAAACATTTTAGACAGAATTTCAGCTGGTCGTATGATTTTTGATAAATATCTTCCATGTGAAAGATAATAGATTATGGCAGCAATATGCGCACAACATCCTATAGTACGGTTACCGTTAGCACAATCACAACAGTGTCTTAAGATGCTAGAATAACCAATACCATTTGGTTTATACTCAACGAAACATTTGTATTGTTTTCTGTTAATATGCCTGGATTGAACTTCAAGTTTGAGAATATTGTTAGTCTCTTTTGAATATCCAATCTTCAAATTATTATCTGCGTCAAGCATTTCCGCTAAGTAAGATATTGTCTGTTTAAGCTGATATGTTCCTGTAAACAGAATTTTCAAATCTTTTATTGTTAATTCAGGAAAGTCTGGTAAATCATCCGAAGTTATTATTTTAAATGGTAGTTTCCGACGACTCCATCTTTTGTCTACTACTAAAACTGCTAATGTATTTTCAACATTTTTTCTAGATTGCATAGCACTAAATATTTCATCTTGCATGTCTTCATCAGAATCTAGGCGTTTGCCAAACAAGTTATTTAAGTAGCAAGAAATTTTACAATAAGATCCAGTATTTTTCACCATTTTATTATCAAGTTTGTGATCTAATAACCTATATTTTTTCTTTTGAACTCCGTGCACTGCTTCAACAACCCATCGCAGTTTTGTCGTGAATCTTGTTTCATTTGATTCTTGCGTAGAAAGTTGAGATTTTGAACCTTTGAGTGCAGGCATCAAAACAATATAACCCATATTTTCTAATTTTTGTTTAATGTCCCTGAAACCTCTATCCAGTATAAAAATGTCCCCTTGGCGAAGAAGTTTCTGTAAAATATTCTGCTTCTCTTCCAATATTTCAATCAGTATTGTAGCATCATTTTTGATTGTTTTGCCATTTTTTCACGTTTTTAGCTGGTTATGTTACAATTTAGTTACTAAAGTGACTCCTTTTGAGTAGTTTTGCATATCTTCCCATGAAAACATAATCAAATGAAATATTTTGTTCGCTCCAAGCCGTATTTTTTATATTATCTTACGTTTTCAATGATGGTCTTATCAGAATTGTGATATCACCTTATTATAAAACTGATGGCTAATGTTATGTTCTTTTTAAACGTTCTGTGATTGGTCGAAAGTATTGTCTCTGTCGCACTTTTTTGTTTATTGTTTATTTTTATTTATAATAAAAGGTTATGCTTGGCCGCGCGGTTGACGCGGCGGCTGCAATGCAGACGATCTGCGTAGTGAATGGTCAATCATAAAATTAAGAATTATCAGGAGCATAAACAAATAAAGTATTTTGATTTCTTAATTAATTAAACGATGCGCAAACCAATGGCCAACATTGTTTTTTTCAAAACTAATTTTTTTTTTTTCTTACTATTGTCTATATAAGGGAGAAAGTACAATACGTCCCGTCCCGTCCCGTACCGACCCCGGGACATACCGTCTGAAATAAGTCACTTTTATATTATTGGCTAATTCTGTTCGATAACCCAATCGACGGTACAGAATTAGCCAATCCCGTAAAAACAGCTTATTTCAGACGGTATGTCCCGAGGTCGGTACGGGACGACGGACTCAATTGTACTTTCTCCATAATATACTAATACAAGTGAATGGTGAAAACGCTGTTAGTATAAGTTTATAACTTTTAAAGTAAATTAAAATCTAGCAAATAAAAATTGTTTCGATTTTTCTTTTTACTATTTCGGCTTTTGACTGATAATTGATAGCAATACTAGAAAAAATAATAAAGTAGTTAAGTATTTATTTTCAAATACATTGGAGTTAGTTGGAACCGAAGGCTGACGCGGCTACTTTAAATCTTTCTGCTGTTTACTTCAAAACTAACAATCTTGTATATTTAAAATGAGTACTATATATTTTACATATCTTTTAAAAAAATGAAGATTTAACAAAGTTTTTCAAAAGTTTTGACATCACAGATTATATGCTTTGATATTAGGGTTATATGTATTTCTAATACATATTACACAATAAATTAATATTTTGTTAAATAACTTCTTTAAAATCAAAACCTATTATTAATATCTAAAATGTTATTTTTATGCCGACACTTTGAGTTTTGAAAAAAATACTGTAACCAACCTACTGATAAATAAAAAATCTCCCATGTATTTATAATAAATACACTTATATTTTACCGGTATATGCAGAGTAAGACTTATTAATGGGTAGAAAAATAAAATTTTTATTATAAATTCTGTAGTATTAAGAGTAATTGTATCAAAAATAATGACAGATAATATAGTAATATAATAATATGATATAATAATATAATAATATGATATAATAATATAATAATATAATATAATAATATAATAATGTAATAATAATAACAGATAATTATTAGACCTTTTTATACGCTAAATAAGAAAAACATGTTGTGTACGTTATTAAATTCTTGCATAAAATCAAAAGTTTAAACCAACATTAAATTATAAACTGTTTTAGTACTCGCATAAAGATCCGATCTTATCCTAAAACAAAAATAGCAATCAGATTTTAAATCAATAAGCTAACAAAAAAGTAATTAATAAAAATGAATTTTCAATCCTATAGATATAGATATACGTACAATGCATGTAAGGGGAACGAGTCTTTATCTATTTAACTTAACCAATTTAGGCTAATCACATAAAGTAAAATGAGAAATTAGTTAAACATAAAGTTGTTGAAACTATTAACTAAATAAAATTAAGAAGGAAAAACATTTGAATAAAATATGACAATAAACTTTTGCTAGAAACGGATTTGACGATTGATGAGTTGCATGTTTTGATGTAATGCGGTATATTAATTATACAAGTATGATTAAATTGATAAAATATAGAAAGTCTTGAACAATAATTAATTTGTTTATGTATAAAATACTGTCAAATTAATAAAAAATGCACATAAATATCTGCATATGACTATATATGATGTGATTTTTACTATAGTTAATTATTATGAGATGAGAAAAAATATTTGGTTTTACATAAAAACAATACATGAGAAATAATAAAAATGAAAAATAGAACTAATAGGATGCGAACTTATTAATTGTCAATTAACTTTTAAGTTAAAAAAATGTAAAATGAATAAAGTAAACACAAGCTAACCTATGCTTTAAACACATACGTATATGAAACATCATTAAAAACAACATTATTTATTTATTTTAAAATGCACTATTATTCATGTCTAGATACAAGAACATATTTTTACAAAAAAACAAATTGAATATAATAATTTCATAGGTTTGTTGATTTTATAAAATCACTAGGTGCAAGCACTTCAATACAGTTTTTATGACAAAAAAAAATTATTTGCTTAAAAAACTTATAAATGAAATACAACTTATTTCACTTTTACTAGGCAATATTATTTTTTTACTTTTCATGTAAAGCTACTGAGAAAACTGGATTATACAAGAACTTAGATTATAATATTTTTGTAATATTTATTATTCATTCTAGTTTTTAATTTAAAAAAAGGCAAACAATTTTTTTAGATTTTTAAAAACTAACTAACAGCATTTTTAAATGTATTGTAAAATATTTATATTTTATTATTTCAGAAGTGATCTTCTTGTCTAATGGTTAAATAAATATGGCATCTAATAGTAATGAAGAGTCAGATAACATCAGGAAACGCGATGATCGAAGATGTGCCATGTGTAATATTTATATTAGAAAATCAATTGGTCGAGAAAAGGAAATCGAATCTGAAGTTGAAATCGAATATGCTAAACAATTATCAAATAAAGATATTTACATCCATGATGTAATTTGTGATTCATGTAGAAAGCGATTAGCCAAATACATATCAAGCTCTAAACCTAAAAAGGTTAATGTTCCAGCAACTGCTTCGTCTCAAGATTCAAATGTTTCTGAATCATTTTCTCAGCTAACTGTCACTTCATCATCTCAGGAAAGTACACAATCATCTGTATACACAATAAAGGAACAAAAAGTACGAGCAACCACGGAATTACTTATTCAAAGGACGATTGCGGCACATAAATATTGCTTTGTTTGTGGGTACCAAAAACAGACTAATAATATATTAGTTCCTTTAGAGGCCCGAATTCAAGTTTATAGTAAAATGAATGTTTTTATTCCACATGGCAATAGATGCTGTTGCACACATTTAATTAAAAAAAGATTTTATGAAGATGAACTAAATAAAATTAATATTTTTTCCACTACAAGTACGGTATATATTGATGAATTACTACAATTTTTGAGTCAATTATCAATGAAAGCAGACGAAACTTTATTAGATACAGTAGCTGAATTTTCCATGCCTGAAAAAAAATTGAAAGTTTTTACGGGATTAACGTGGGAAAATATTAATTATCTTAAAGATCAACTCACTTCTCTGAAGAATTCCTGTTTAAGGACAGCGACACAAGCCATTGTCGTATTTTTATTCAAAATGCGCTCTGGGAATTCTAACTCGCTCATCTCTACAATATTTGACATTGAAAGCGAACAACAAGTATCTCGTTTTTGTCAATCAGTATTATTATCTTTCGAAAAAGATTTACTACCAAAACACTTTGGATTAGAAAATGTAGACAGAAATGAATTGATTGAAAATCAAACTTCTAATATGGCAAAGAAATTACATCCTGGTAAACAACTTATTTTGATTGCTGATGGTACTTATATAAGGCATGAAAAAAGCTCTAATAACGAGTACCAAAGAAAATCTTATTCAGGCCAAAAAAAAGTTCCTCTGACTAAACCATTTACTATATGTACTACTAATGGTTATGTTGTTGACCAGTTAGGTCCATATCTTGCAAATAAAAATGATGCTACAATACTGATTGAAATATTGGAAGAGAAGCAGAATATTTTACAGAAACTTCTTCGCCAAGGGGACATTTTTATACTGGATAGAGGTTTCAGGGACATTAAACAAAAATTAGAAAATATGGGTTATATTGTTTTGATGCCTGCACTCAAAGGTTCAAAATCTCAACTTTCTACGCAAGAATCAAATGAAACAAGATTCACGACAAAACTGCGATGGGTTGTTGAAGCAGTGCACGGAGTTCAAAAGAAAAAATATAGGTTATTAGATCACAAACTTGATAATAAAATGGTGAAAAATACTGGATCTTATTGTAAAATTTCTTGCTACTTAAATAACTTGTTTGGCAAACGCCTAGATTCTGATGAAGACATGCAAGATGAAATATTTAGTGCTATGCAATCTAGAAAAAATGTTGAAAATACATTAGCAGTTTTAGTAGTAGACAAAAGATGGAGTCGTCGGAAACTACCATTTAAAATAATAACTTCGGATGATTTACCAGACTTTCCTGAATTAACAATAAAAGATTTGAAAATTCTGTTTACAGGAACATATCAGCTTAAACAGACAATATCTTACTTAGCGGAAATGCTTGACGCAGATAATAATTTGAAGATTGGATATTCAAAAGAGACTAACAATATTCTCAAACTTGAAGTTCAATCCAGGCATATTAACAGAAAACAATACAAATGTTTCGTTGAGTATAAACCAAATGGTATTGGTTATTCTAGCATCTTAAGACACTGTTGTGATTGTGCTAACGGTAACCGTACTATAGGATGTTGTGCGCATATTGCTGCCATAATCTATTATCTTTCACATGGAAGATATTTATCAAAAATCATACGACCAGCTGAAATTCTGTCTAAAATGTTTCTTAATGATCAAATTGAAGTGTGTATTGATGAAGATAGTGACAATGATGAGTGAATCATTTTTTCTATTGTGAACATTCGTTATTTTTAAAAAGCTACTTGTATACGTTCCATAATTTATTTTAAATAGCCTATGAAGATAATAAATTATACTTTGTACGAATTGAACATACTTAACTTCAATTCCTTTTTACCTGATAATTATTACTGTCAATAGATTTTGAATAATCAATTAAGTAGAGGCAGATAAGCCAAATATGGCCTTTTTAAGACCACAAGACGCCAAAAGTACCCTCAAACGATCGATTTCAAGGCTATGTTTAGCTAAAAACAGGCTTTTTTGCGTGAAAACCCTTGCATTATGACATTTTTAGGTTAGTTTTGGGTTACATGGTACCAAAAATGGCCTTTTTCGGCGTTAAATCACTCAAATGAGGGCATTTTTAGGTTAAAGAGAAAAGCAGACACTGACAGCGGCGATATTCTTTTTATATATAGAGAGAAACCCTTTATTACCTCAAATTCTGATAAGACCATCATTGAAAACGTAAGATAATATAAAAAATACGGCTTGGAGCGAACAAAATATTTCATTTGATTATGTTTTCATGGGAAGATATGCAAAACTACTCAAAAGGAGTCACTTTAGTAACTAAATTGTAACATAACCAGCTAAAAACGTGAAAAAATGGCAAAAAAATCAGTTTTTGGCTCAAATCGAGTTGTGCCACCATTTTTAAGGAAAAAACGTTAGTGCCATCGTAAAGAACGGGAAAAAGTACACAAAAAAAGTCTACTTAAAAAGTTGCACCTCAAAAACAAGGGGGTCAAAATATCGATTGAAAACTTTAATAATTTTTTTAGATCCGATATTTGAGGTTATGTAATCCCAAAAAAATTGCAGTTATTCATGACATAAAAATACACCAATGTGAATTTTTAAAAAAATTTTTATCCTATAGGGACTTCAGAAAAAAATAAAATCAAAAAAACACGTTTATCGACGTTACTGCGCATGCGCACTAGGCAGAGAGCTAAAAATTTGGCTATGGGAGTTTTTTTTTATCCCCCATCGAATGGTATATAACATATATACATTTTCCAAGGGGGCCATTTCACCATAGTAACCCGGCTATAGCCTTTGGTATGTTGCAGCGCAGTACTATCTGGTTTTGATAATTTACCACAAATATGTAGTAAACTTTTGGAAGGTAGCAAACATAAATCTTGATGTTGAATAGAAATACGAATTTCATCACTATTATTGAACGATGCTGATGTATATGGTTGATGTGCATGAATCTCATAATGAGCAACAGACTCATCAAAAATGATTGGGGTTGTATATCAAACGAAAAAACAATTTATTTTTTGCTCTTTTTTAATTCTCAGAAACCGTTTCCTCTTTTTACCTTGAGACCTAGACTCCGTAAAAACTGAATGTTCTGGAGTGTTAACTGTTTGACGACTCGTTGTCGACTGACTTTCTGACGACATACTAGATTATTAATATCATTTTTTGCAGGCTTATTATTAAAAACAATTTCCAATTTTAGACCTTCTTCAAATGTAGACGAATTGTTATAACTTCTCCACGCAGATTTACCAAATCGCCATCTTGATCTACGATCCGCAATTGTGAATCGAGTTCAATCGGTGGAAAGTATTGAGTTTCCAGAACAGACGAAGTGCCTGACAGGCTCAAAGTTAGGGATTCAGTCAATCTTAATTTTTTTAGCATTACAAAAAATTTTAATTTCTATAAAATAATTAAAAAGTGAATATTTTGGAGCTCACAACCCCAGAATAGGTGTTATCATCCGGATGGTACTTCCATTAATGGTTAGATGAACTATACATAACAGGCACATACAAAATTTTTAACTGTCTTGACTTTTTAAAAAACTAGACGGATATCCTTGTGGATATCCATATGGAATATCCACATGAAGCCATATAGATTATCCATATGGAAAATCCACCTGGATATCCAGGTATATATTTTTAACAGCGTGATAACCAGGCAAATTTAGTTCTATAGGTAGCTTATTAAGTTATTTACAAGACCCGATCCGTTATGGATGATTATCACTCTCGAAAAGTTTTCTGTAAACTGACGTAATAACTATAAATGCATGCTTTTATACCTCTATTTAGTTAGTTGGAACTGATCTTTAAAACAAGATGGATTTGCAACAACAATCACTAAAATTACCGGTGTTCAATTTTGATACACTCACTGAATCAAATTCTAAACGTTACAAATGACATGGAAACTTACTTCCGGATAGCATTCAAGCTGTCTTTTGCGGTCCATCTAATTGTGGAAAAACAAATGCTTTATTATCTCTTATAATACATCCAAATAGTCTCAAATTTGAAAATATATACGTATATTCAAAGTCTCTAAATCAGACAAAATATAAATTTCTCGAAAAGCTTATTGAACCACTAGAAGGTACACAATATTTACCTTTTGGCGAGCACGACCTTGTTGTATCACCTGATGAAGCTCGAGCTAATTCTATATTTGTTTTTGACGATATTGCATGTGGAAAACAAGATAATTTCAAAGCGTTCTACTGCATGGGCAGACATAAAAATGTTTACTCTTTCTACTTATGTCAATCGTATGCACAAGTGCCCAAACATTTAGTTCGTGATAACGTTAATTTATTAACACTTTTTTGACAAGATGATATGAATTTGAAATATGTATATAACGATCATGTGAATATTGACATGTCATATCAAAGATTTAAAGATTTGTGTTCGTCATATTGGAATAGCAATCACGATTGACAAAGATTCAAAAATTAATGATGGCCGTTACAGAAAAGGTTTCGATAAATTCATAATAAATATACAATGCACGGAATAACTTTAGTATTCGACTGTGAGACTTGTAAGTGACAAGATGGCTGATTTTAATCAACAGATTGCTGTGCTGCGAGAAGTAAAGAAAGCTCGTAATGCTATAAAACGTAAGCACACTTTATTCAAAAGTCAGAAAATAGATTTTGAGAAAGCAGAATGATTTTGTTAAGCCTTTTGTTGAACCACTGGAAAAGTTGATACATGTGACTGAGACAAGTAATCACATGAAAGAAAAAAGTGAACCTAAAGTAAAAACTGGGAGAAAGAAAAAATTAAAAATAGAAAAAGTGGAGAAAAAAGATGATATAACAAATAGTGAAGACGATATTAAAGACAATATTGAAGGCGATATTGAAGACAATATTGAAGGTGATATTGAAGTTAATACTGAAGATGATACTAAGTTTGAGTCAGCTTTAAGTGAGTCTGAAGAAGAAGATCTTGAAGAGACTATTAAAAAGAGAAAAAATGATATAGAAGACGAGTACATAGACTTATTGTTAAATTATCAAATGCAAACTTTGGATACAGTATACGGTGTACGAAGAATGCGTAACGAGAAACTCAAAGTCGGTGATGGTTTTGTAGATTTTGATGATAATTTTATTACAATTGGTCAAAAAAAGTATAAAAAGAAGCCTGGTCTCATTTAATTGTTGTTCATAAAAAATCCTGATCAAAGTTTAATTACGGCAGAGGATATGAAAGATTATGATGAAATTTTAAATGATATCAACGCACATAGAAAATATTATCTTCCACATGAAGCTATCAGTGTGCAAGACAGTAAAAAGTATACTAATTAAATAAGCGAGTCTATTAAGGAAGCCAAGCTTAAAAAAGGTAAAGGCTTATCATCCATATCGTATAAAGTTGCTCATAAAAACGCATATATAGACTAAATTTATTGGGATGATCCAAATGAGCTTGTTGATCGTTTAAGATTGCTTACTGCTGAAACAGCAGCTGGAAATCAAAGTCATATAAATGAAATAAAATCCATTATCGAAGAACTCTGTGAAGCTGAATATATTTATTAATGTGTAGAGTAGAGCTATCACTCAGTATCAAAATGAGTATCGATGTATTCGGACGACAACAGATCCGTAAAGACACAGTTCGCGGTCCACCAGGTCAGGGTTTCAAGTTTACTGAAGATGAACAATTTGATTTGGAAAATCATTGAGAGATCAAGATCGTGGTAAATAATTTTACAACAAAGAATTTCAACAATTAATGCAAAATTTTAAAATAAACTTGTATTTGACTTATAGCAATACGAAAGCTTCGATATGTGAACGCTTTAATCGTACTCTTAACAGTAAAATGTGGAAGCGTTTTAGTTTGTATGGTAATTATAAGTGGATAGATATACTGCAAGATATAACTTTGCAGTACAATAAATCTAATTGTAAGCATCGGACAATTGGTATGAAACCTATAGATGTAAATTCCACACATGTTAAAGAAATTCTTACTTGATTAGCTGCTCAAAAAAAAAAAAAAACGTCAACATAAGGAAGCTAAATTCAAAGTAAATGATAAAGTTTGAGTTAGTAAAAGTAAGCAACTGTTTGAAAAAGGATATACACTTAACTGGTCAATTGAAATCTTTACTGTATATAAAGTATCGAATACTTTTCCACAGACTTACCATTTGAAGGATTATCAAGATAAACCAATAGCAGGTGGATTTTATAAAGAAGAACTTCTCAAGACTAGATATCCAGATATTTATTTAGTTGAAAAAGTTTTAAAGAAACGTGAAAATAAGTTATATGTTAAATGGCTTGGTTTTGATAACTCTCATAACAGTTAGATAAACAAAAATGACTTGTAACCATGGATTTTATTATTATTATTATTATTATTATTTTTATTATTATTATTATTATTATTATTATTATTATTATTATTATTATTATTATTATTATTATTATTATTATTTTTATTTTTATTATTATTATTATTATTATTATTATTATTATTATTATCGGTGGGTGGACCCTTAGGTTCTGATGCCTAGGCTCACGCCCTTTACATCCCCAATAATTATCTAGTGGTTATACCAGTCTAGTTTCGTCCCTTGAGGATCGTCATGTCATGTGGTATGCCCCATTCCTGCGTATCTTATCCCGTTAGTGCCTTGTACAAGTATGTCACCTTCCTAACGGTCAGTGATTGGATCGCTGTTGGTTCGCAAGTCATCATCCCCAGCGCCCTATGACTCTTCTCGGCTAAGGCTGTGCAGTGGTATAATACATGTGCACTACTTTTCTCGCTTTGGTTGCACCACCTGCACGTTGATGAGTTCACTCTACCTATTATGTGCTCATGGTATCCCAGTGTCCCGTGTCCAGTTATTAGTTGAGTGAAAGCCTCTGCCCTGCTTAGATCCCGCATCTCCGTCGACTAGTCCTCTTTGATGCGTGATCCTATTAGTGCTTTGGCCTGTCTACACCCGGTGCTGTTGCACCATTCCTCCAGGTGTTGCTCTTTCAGCTAGCCGTGCACCGCCTCTCTGACGGTGCACGTCTGAATGCCAAGAGCAGGTTCTGGTCCAAGTAAATCTTGTCCCGCTGCTATTCCGGCAAGTTCGTCCGCAATCTCGTTTCCTCTGATACCGTGGTGTCCTGGAACCCAGTAGAGGAGGAGTTTGCGTACTTCTCCGCCGAGTCTGTTCAGGGCCGTTATGCAGTCCCATACCAGTCTGGAGGAGGTACAGGAACTATCCAGCGCTGCTAGGGCAGCTCTGCTGTCCGTACAAAGGTTGATACAGTCCTATCTTTTTTCATCGAGCGCAAGTTGCGCGCAGAACAGGATTGCTGTTATTTCCGCTTGGAAGACGGTGGCGTGCTCTCCGAGCGGTACTATAAGCCTCTTTCCGGGCCTTCTCTGGAAGACTCCAGCTCCCGCCCTGCCTTTCTTCCTGGCTCCATCTGTGTACCAGGTTTCACCTAAAGTTGGGCCAGGATCGTTCTCACTCCAATTTTCCCGTGATGGGTTTTGCATGCGATCTATTCTCGTTGTATCTGCGTGCTGTCTTAGCAAGTCTCATTGACAATACAGCGTAGTCTTTTTCTTTAATTTGCTTTTTTGTGTGTTCCCCTTTCTCTCTCCACAGTCCGTACTTTTTCAGGCGGTGTGTTGCTATAAAGGCTGTCGCCTGGAATGTTCTGTGGAAGGGTTCGACGTCAGTGATGGCTCCAAGGGCCGCTGTCGGGGTGGTTTTCATGGCCCCTGTGGCTGCTCTTAGGATCCATCCTCTGAGCGTTTCCAGTTTCTTTTGTACTGTCTTGAGATCCGTCCTTTTCTACCGCACTATTACCGCATAGGTCAGTCTTGGTTTCAGGATGCAGTTGTATATCCATAGGACGGTCTTGTAGCTCAAGCCCCAACTCTGCCCAATGGCTCTTCTGCACATCCAGAAAGCTGATGCGAACTTCCTGCACTGCTGGTCCAGTTGAGGCTTCCAATACAGTTTCTTATCGAGGATTACACCTAGGTATTTTGCTTGTTCTTTAATTTGTATTTCCTGTCCTCGCATCGTTAACGTTCGTAATGGGCCTATTTTGTACTTCCTGGTGAAAACAAGAATCTCCGTTTTCCGGGAATTGACAGATAGGCCTTTGTCCTCGCACCATTTATTTAGGTGCCTCATTGTCGACTCGGTCATATACAGTAGGGTGTTTAAATATTTGCCTCTGGTGATTATAAGTATATCATCTGCGTAGCCGACCGCTGATACTCTCAAGTTGGTTAGCAACCTTAGTGCTCCATCTATCACCATGCCCCACAAAGTTGGGGATAGTACACCCCCTTGTGGGCATCCGTTGTTGACAGAGACTTTGAGTATCCCCTCTTGTGACCGTCAGTTTTCTATTGCTTAGCATGTTCGCGATCCATTTAATTAACGGATCGGGTATACCTTTATCTTTGGCTGCTTTGCAGATGCTATCCGTGGTAGTGTTGTTGAATGCCGCTTCTGCGTCGAGAAAGGCTCCCACGGCGTATCCGCCATTTTCGATCTGATCTTCGATGAGCGAGACTGCCACGTGGAGGGCTTATTCTGTTGATCTTCCTTCCCTGTGTGCATGTTGCTCATTACACAGTGGGTTATCCTTCAGGATATAATCCTTTATATGCCTGTACACAAGTCGCTCAAGAGTTTTGAGCATGAAGGAGGTCAGGCAGATAGGCCTGAAGTCCTTAGCGGTATTGTAGCTTCCCTTGCCCGCTTTCGGGATAAAAACTACCTTAGCTATCCTCCAGCATTTCGGTGTGTATCCGGCTACAATGCTGGCCCTTGCAAGTCGTACGAAGGGTCCGATGATTGTGTCAACTCCTTCCTTGAGCAGGATCGGGAGGATCCCATCCTCTCCCGGCGATTTGTAGGAATCGAAGGAGCTGATGGCACACCTCAATTTTGTCGACGAGACAATCAGATTAGCGAGTTCCCTGCAGCCACTAATGTGGCGAGGTCCTCCGCCACCGGTTTCTACCTGGTCATCCGTTGTCTCGCGTGTATTCCCTGCTATCATAAGCCGGGGAAGTTCGGCTCCATGAGGTGCTCCAGCGTCTCCTCGTCCGATTCCGTATACTTGCCAGTGGGGAGCTTCACCGCTCCTAACCAGGCTTCGGGATTGCGTGCTAAGATCTTGTTAAGCCTAGCCGCCTCTTTGCCAGCTTTCACGCTACTGCAGTATTCCCTCCAACTCTCGGTCTGGGCTTTCTTTACAGCATGGCGGTATTCCTTCTGTTTACTTCTCCAGGCTATCCATTTCTGGCCATCATTGCTCTTTACTGCTTTCCTGAGTAGAGCTTGGGTTGCTTTCTTTAGCTTTTCTAGCCGGTTATTTCACCAGGGTACCTCATATTTGCTTTTGCCCCTTACGGGTCTGCAGTTGGCCTCATATGCCTCGGTGGCCCTCTGCAGCAATTCTGCCGCAGTGTTTAGCTCTTCTATCGTGTGTATTGGGAACCTTGTTTTGAGTTTCTCCTCCAGGTTCTTCCTGTATTCCTTCCAGTTCGTTCGCCTGGGGTTTCTGATCCATATTTCCTGTTGTCACGATTCCCCTGTAATCATAGAACAAATTTGTGCATGGTCGGAGAGTGAGGGTTCGTCCGACACTCTCCAGTCCCTAATAAACCTTACTAGCTGCCTTGAGCAGAGTGTAATGTCGATTACCTCTCTCCTCCTTACATTCATGAAGGTTGGATCGTTACCTCTATTGGTGATCTCGAGGTTCGTAGAGGTCAGGTACTCGAGTAGGGTCGTCCCCCGGTCGTTAGTGTTCGTGTGTCCCCACACCAGATGGTGTGCGGTGGCGTCACACCCGACAACGAGGGAGAGTCCCCTTTCCTCGCAGTACTCGACCAGCCTAGTTACCTCCTCTGTTGGTGCCTCCTTTTTCGAATGGGAGATAGGCCGAGGTGATGATCACCCGCTATCTGCCCACCACTCTTGTTACCTCCATGGCTAGAACAGCAAGGTCAGCTGTGCATAGGTCCAGTAGTAGTGTTGTCTCCAGGCCCTTCGTCACGATGCACACCCTTGCTCTCTCGCTGCTTAGGCCCCTGATAACCTTGTCTGCCTATCCAAGCCCTCTGATCGTTCCTCTGTAACACCAAGGCTCTTGTATTAGTGATATGGCTGTGTACACCTCTGCCAAACGCCTGGTTAAGACTGCCGAGGCGTCCTTGCTATGGTGCAAGTTAATCTACCTTACTGGAATGTCCATCGAAGCCATGATTGACAGCAACAGCTCCCTTAACGCCTAGTATTCACTACTACGACTCGGTCAGGGAGTATTTAAAGCTCACCTTCCCAATGTCGTAGCAGGCTTTATTGTCCATCGCCGAAAGCGTCCTTATTCCGCTTTCGGTGATGCCCAATACCAATAAGGTGCCTTCGGCTTCCTCACCTATTTTTAGGGTGGGGTTGTACAGGTAGGGTTGTGCAGCCTCGCCAGTATCGCTACTGCTTCCTCTGATTTCCCAGGGATCGAGACCATGGTCCTGACTACCTTCTGCAGAAGTTTAACCCCTCCTACCTTGATTTCTGCTCCCTTCCAGATATCCAGCTTAGGGATGCAGGGCACTGCCACAGCTTCTGGCGTACTGGTCGGTCGCCACCATCACAATGCGCCCCCCCCCCCCCCCTTGCAGAAAGACTCCTCGAAGTGGGACAGCGGCAGTTCAGAGGAGATTTTGTCCGTCTCTTCCTTCATCGCGTTCCTAAAGCGCTTAAACCTGTCCAAGGTTATGAGCGCCTCAGGGTATCCCTCTACGATGATGACCATCGTCAAGGGCTTGGTCATTTTTTCTAGTGAGAGCATCTGTACCACAGCTTCTTTCTCCCTCGGTTTCTTGGCAGCCTTCTGCCCTTCCGGGGGGGTGTCCGCTGTGGTCTTTGGTCTTTTCTTGCTTTCGACCGGGGTGTTCACACTTGTCCCTTTTTTATCCTTTCGGGCGTTCCGGGCTTTGCATTCACGTCCTCCTGGTCGACGTCTTTTCTGCCGATCGGCAGTTTTAGGGGGACCATTAGAGCCCCCTACCGCTGGTTTGTCCGTTGCCAAATTCACCATTGCGGTTGCCTTCACCTCCATCAGGTCCAGTGGGTCGGTTTCCCTGGGGTTCACCAGTTCCGGTAGAACGGTTGCACCCAGTTCGTCGTCCCCAGTCTGTGCCGGTGGGGTGTTGGCGATCCTCCTTTCGTCATCTTCGTTTTTGTTTTCTTGTGAATCCATTTTGTTCCCACGAGTAGCTAGGGAAATAAAGGTCACCCACTGCAGAGCCCCGCTTAATTAATTTTTAGTGGCTTATCATTCTGCTTAAAAAAACTTTTTATTCACCTAACGAATAAAACCGAGGCATCTTGTAAAAAGTTCTTTACGTCAATATACTGAATATTAGCTACTATACTGGTGCGCATCCTATTATTAAATGCGCTATCTACATCGATTTATCTTACACAAGCATTTATATTATTTTGCACAAGTCCACCACCAGATTTTGTCAATCCTTCATGTAATTTTATGTTAAAACATTTAATTTTACCAATCATATGAATAATTGATTGTTTTTGAGAGACCGAGAGTAGTTTGTCTTTCAAGACATTACGTAATTGTTTAAGACAAATCACATTGACTTTTTCAACGATTTATTATAATCGTATCAGTAGTAGGTCTGGAAAATAAAAGCTCCTCAGCTTCCTCCAGATGATGCACTAATGATCAACAATTATCCAAAAGAGTAGCCATATCACTTGCTTGTTAACAATTAAAAAAATTAAGCATGCTGCTAAAAATATATAACCTGGGGAGATTAAAGCATTTATGAATATATAAGAAGGAGTAAAAGTTATAAGGATAGAGATTAGTTGATAAAGCAACTTAGTATAAATTTAAATAAAATTTGTCTATAACAATTAATGTTTTTGTATTTTTTTTTTATATTTGAATTTTTGCAACAATTGCATCAGCATTTTGTAGTGTGAGATTAATGTAGTGATATGTGAATTATTGTCGTTTAGATATATATCATGTTACTGTAGGATACAAATCTCGACACGGTGGTGCCATGTACAGTTTTCATATACACCTCTTGTTGAAAATAAGAACGCTAGAAAAGTACAAGATGGCAAACAATGTAATACATATCGAGGCGAGCGAAAATCTAGAAATATATTGTCATAAGAATAGCATAAAACGTTTGCAATATAATGTTGGTTTGAGTGTCGACTCCCCTCCATACGCTCCGCACATCATACATTTGAATTTAAGTAATTTTGATTGTTATTTTTAATTAAAAAATATCATACTTTAATCAAAAATATTTCAGATCCCAATATTAGATCTTCTAATTCCATTTTTGTGCGCGGAGAAAGCGCGACGAGCTTCACTTACCGTGCATTTTGTATACGCGAGTGACTTAGCTGCATTGTACGGAGTCGTCATTGCACCGACGGCTAACGTCCGTGGGCGACTCCAGTGTCATCGAGGGATAGCTGTGGCGTAGTATTTTAACAGATAGAGAAACTGCTCGGTGACTCTGCGGCATCTTCGTGGCCGACGTGCACAAGGCCAGTTGCCCCGTTTCAAAATGGCGCCTTAATGTTGCAGGTAACGAGCAAGAGCGTCTGAGTAGATGGGCATTAAAATAAATTCGTGTATCGAGAAGGAAGAATTAGCTCGTCTCGCGGAAGAACGAAATTTAACCCTAGCGCAAATGACTGAAGCAGAGAGGATGGCGGCTCTGCCATTCGTATTTACAAGCATAGCCGCAGAATAATGCGAGAACAAAAAGATAAGTGGCAAAGCTAGGAAGAGTTCTATACGGCGGCGACAAGATGGTACGGCACGAACAGGCGATTCCAACAACGGACGCAGAGAGAAGATACCAAGGCGCGCACGAGCCCGTGCGCGATTTTTTGACATGCTTGGGAGGTATGATGAAGGAAATGAAGCCACAACCAAGCCTGAAAAAACAACTAGACCTCTTACATAAAAATCTGATGCCAGAACTGCAAAGGTTGACCTCTCGTATGAACTACCACGACTAGGACAGTTCCCAAAGAAGCCGAAAGCGTACCGGCATGCGGGCAAGAGTACCGCACGCCATCACCACCGGAGCAAACTCTACTAGCATCGCTTGCGTGCGTCTTACCGACAGAACGCAAACAGCCTGGCGCCGCAGCTGAAAAGTGGTATAGACAATTACCAAGAAATTACGCAACGTTGGCTGAGCCTTTAACTCGGCTGACAAAAAAAGATCAGCTATTCGTTTGGGGCGATAAACAGCAATCAACATTTGAGACGATAATAGCTCTTATCGACTTGACTCCAGTACTGCACTGCCCGTGCTTCGATCAGCAGTTCGTCATACAAACCGATGCAAGTGATACAGCGTTGTGTTTACGCAGTGTATAGACGGACAAGACTGAGTACTCGAATTCGCCAGCAGAGTACTTACCCTCGCAGAGAGGAATTACACGGTCAGCGAACGAGAATGCTTGGCCGTGCTTTTCACCATACGCAAGTTTCACCAGTACATCGAAGGTTATAAATTCAGAGTCATAACAGATCACAGCAGCCTGACGTGGCTATGCAATCTCTGTAAGCTGACTAGAGTTAAACAGCGCGCACCACCAGGTTTCATAGGTAAACGTGTGGTGCAAAAGCCTTGGCAATAGGTAGCCAGAGATATTATGGATCCCTTGCCGAAGTCTGCTAAAGGCAACGAGTACGCGCTTATCTTCAAGGGTTTGTTTGCTTGGTGAATAGAGTGCATGCCACTTTGCAAAGCCAACGGCAAATCAATAATTGCCGCACTCAAGGAGAGAGTGATTTTGAGATTCGGTGCACCCGAGGTGTTTCACTCGGGTAATGGTACCGAATTCAAAAACAAGACAATAAAAGAGTACTTGGCAGATTAAGGAATCCACCACTTGTACTTAATGCCATATCACCCGCAGGTGAATCCAGTGGAGCGAATAAACCACACTGTCAAGAAAGAAATTTCCACGTTTACTCAAAGTAATCATCGAGCATGGGACAAATACCTCAACGAGATAGCGTTTTCCCTCAACACCGCAGTGCATGAATCTACGGGGGCTTCGCTCGCGATGATGAATTTCGGCAAGCAGCCGAAAATGCCGGCATTTCTTAGAGGGAAAGAAGATCAAGAGGCTGCACAGTAGGAGGCTATAGGAGCGTGGCGAAACCGCCTCGCCAAGCTGCCAGCTCTGCACGAGCGTGCAAATGCCCTGTCCAGCGAGTCGCAAGATCGCCAGGCGGCATTTTTCGATGCCCACCGACTAGTGCCAACTCTCAAGGTTGGCGAAGTTGTCAATAGGAGATACGTATTGTTGTCTGCGGCGGAAGGCATCACGGCAAAATTATCTTTTACGTACATAGACCCATATACGATTACGGCCCAAGTCGATTCGAATACATTCGAGCTGACCGATAAAAATGGAAAAGTGCAAAAGCTAGTGTCGGCCAAAGAAATGAAGATCTTTTATGACAATGGCGACGAAGAGGGTGACGACGATAAGTCTTGATCGCCAGGGCAAGCGCGCTGATGACGAACTAGCAGGATGAAAAGCGTAAGCCCGGCCCATCTAAGGGCTCGACTACAGCAAATCGGCCGAAACAGCTAAAGCCAACGGCGTTATCATCCCGAAAGACTTGAGCAAGGTGCCGCAACGGGCGATTATTGACATTTTCATAATATATCACATTAACATGGGCTCGCCACGAGGAAGAATGCGCGCGGATAAAGGAGCAGTATCGCGCCGAAAATCTCCGAAAGAAGAGGGAGAGCCAAGATGCTACATCTGCGACCAACCGGGCGTGAAGCGTTTGCATCAATGCTAGGAGCTCGGAGGAAAATCTTGGCAGAGATCCTACGAGATCGCAAGAAGAACTAGGGGAAAAAAGAAGATGTAGAAGAAATTATTGCTGAAGGGAATAAAGAGTACCTCGTTTCCCCTATATCCTGTGTGTTCTTAATTGACTACCTGATATCCCATTTCACTGCATCCAAGCATCTCATTCATTCGCATGATCGCGCGACGGCGCACAGTGTATCAAAATCCGATTTTTATGGCCAAAATTCACTCGACAAGCCGAATCGCTTTTCATCATTCTTAATGAAAAAAATTGCAAAATACTTCTTCGATATTTTCCGTTCATGTAGAACTACTTATATTCGATAACGCGTTACATACCCTATACAAAAAATAGAAAAAGTTACAGCATTGGTTTGATAATCTATAAAGTGTTTAAGACCCCTTCAAGTTTCTAAAATACCGATTAAGTGATGGTGGTTTATAAAATAAGGATCTAAAATTTATATTTTATAAGTTTAAAGTTCAGAGATCCAAAATCAGCAATTATATATTCTTTTTTTTCTTCTTTTCTTTGTTCTTACAGTTTTAGAGATTTTAATACATTATGATTATAAAACAATTCGATTATTACATTATTCAGTCTTATGTGTTTTCCTATTTTTCTTTGAGGTTATGTACTCTTTTATCAAATATAAGCAGTTCTAAACGGACGGAAATCATCGTACAAGTATTTTGCAATTTTTTTATTAAGAATGATTGCAATTTGGCTTTTCAAGCGAATTTTGACCACAAAAATCTGATTTTGGTACACTGCGTGGCGATACAGAGTTCTTTTAAAATTTGTATGTACTCATATAATTTTAAATAAAAGTCATAAAAGTATTAAATATTTACGAATAGAATACATAATTCAAGCATATTCAAATTTCTATGAGATAATTAATCTAAATTTTTAATTTTAAATCAAGTTAAATAAAACATACCATTATTGTAAACAGAGAAACAAACGCGCCTTTTTATTTACCTCGTGGGTGGTGTGGAAAAAATAGATGTATTAATAATCATTACCTATTTTGTTATTTAGATAAATGTCAAATTAATTGTATTGGGGTGGGCGAGCGGAGCGAGCAGGGAGGACCCCCCTAGTGTATATACAGGGTGTTTCATTTTAATCCGACCACGACAAAAAACCATGGAAAAACTAATTTTAACGAAAAATGACCTTAACAAAAGTTGAAGGGGGCCATCGAATGACACAAACACCTATGACCTTGAACTCGATTTTCAAGGTCATTTGAGGGTAATTGTGATTTTTTTAAATAGGAACGTCTATTTTAGACCTCGGAATACGGAGCAGCGGAAAAAATTACGTCGGAAATGACATTTCAAGTTTGCCTTAGTGACCTTGAGAAGATCAATTCAAGGTCAAATAAGAAGTATCAGCCTAAGATTGTTTTCCTTTCAATTTTTTCGTAGAATTATCATTTTGTTATTGTAATAAACATTAAGAGAATAATTGACTTAAAATGTGATTATGCTTTGCTGACTTTAAAGCCATTTTGTAACCCCAAAGGGAACACAATCCTATTACGTCCACGTCGTTGTTCCTGGGCAACACTAAAGTTAGGATATAAATATGGACTCCACATAACAGTTGATATTGCATTTTTGCACTTTTGACCTTACAAAATGGCTTTAAAGTCAGCAAAGCATAATCACATTTTAAGTCAATTATTCTCTGAATGTTTATTACAATAACAAAATGATAATTCTACGAAAAAATTGAAAGGAAAACAATCTTAGGCTGATACTTCTTATTTGATCTTGAATTGACCTTCTCAAGGTCACCAAAGCAAACTTAAAATATCCTTTGCGACGTAATTTTTTCCGCTCTATCCGATTCCAAGGTCTAAAATAGAGGTTCCTATTTAAAAAAATCACAATTACCTTCAAATGACCTTGAAAATCGAGTTCAAGGTCATAGGTGTTTGTGTCATTCGATGGCCCCCTTTACCCCCTTCAACTTTTGTTAAGGTCATTTTTCGTTAAAATTAGTTTTTCCATGGTTTTTTGTCGTGGTCGGATTAAAATGAAACACCCTGTATATACAGGGTGACCCAATTTAAACGGGCACCGCTCATAACTCGTCAGGGACAGCCACAATCGAAAAAATGGTAGAGACCAAAGTTGTAGGATATCGAAGGGGCAACCCGATGGTGACCTTGGATTTGACCTTGAACGCGTTTTTCAAGGTCATTTGAAGGTCAACTTTGGATTTTTAAATAGGAACCCCATTCTTTTATTGCGGGAATGGAAAGAGCGGTAAATTTTACGTTCAGAATGGTATGTTCGGTTGCGGCACTGAAGGTCATCTCAATGTCCTGCAGCCAGAATGAAACCCCGCCTACGTAATTCCTCTAGCAACGCCAAATTAAAAAAAAAGTGGTAGAGACCAAAGTTGTTGTATAGGGGGGGGGGGGGGAGAATTGTGACCTCGAATTTGAGCCAGTCCTACAAGGTCATTTCAAGGTCAAATTATTTTTTTTCAAACAGCACCCACTTTTTCGACTCCGGATCCTGAAAGCGTGTAAAATGTTGCACTTTAAACGAAGTAGTAAATTTAAAATAGAAGAAAAGATTTTAATCATTTAGCGTACCATCTTTGAGGTCCTCGCCTCTCTCGCTGTTCAATTCTCTGGATCGTACTTCGAGATGGATGATGATTTCTGTTTGGGAAACGCCTCCGATATAATTGTGCTGCTGCATTATAATTTCTTCGACACTCTCCCAAAATCAATAAAATATCAACAATTTCGCTTCGACTATAGTCCGGCATATTTACTTAGATTATAAATATTACAAAAATAAAAAAAATGACTCAAATCACATATTTTCAATTATTAAATTAGTATTTGAAGTCGATAAATATCTAAGTAAATTTAAAAATTCTACTGCATTACTAGAACTTAGACTGTTTTCTGCAAAAAATAATAAATAAAAAACTACTTAAACAATTATTTAATTGCAAATAGTAATTATTAATTTTTTATTATAAAATAATTTATTGATTAGGAAGCTTTTATGAAATAGATAATAAATAAATATTTTGTAATTCCAAAAGTGTTAAAAGTAAATTTTAATAGATAACTTATAAAATAGTTAAAATTGTATTTTAGTAAAAGATTTATTTTAACTTATTAAATTTTATGAAGTGAAATCAAACTTATACATACATTTAAAATATGGGTAATTAATCGGAATATTTAGCTCTTAAACAATATTTTCTAGAATAATCGCTATGACTTGAAAATATATCAAACATTTTTTAATTTTAAGTAAATTGATTCTTCAAGAAATACCTTCATTACGTATTGCAGAACTTTTTTTATACAAGACATTAATACAAAAATTTTAATAGAAAATGTATATTCGTATTATTTTTAATATTAAATGAAATGATGTAAAAAGTACAATCTTCATTTGTTAACAATAATAAATATTCTGTTACGTTAGATAAAAATTTTTTTACATTAACATAACTTTAGATGCAATATTTTATATTAATATGTATGTTATTAATTAATTATTATCGTGTTAAATACAATATTTTACAGCTTACATATTGTACAAGTTTAAATAATGAACATACATTTTTTAGTGTTGTTGGTTGTTTATTATTACTTATCTAATAGAAAAGTGCAAAAAATTTAAGTACCTACCAATTTCTGCTGCAAAAATATTTCTAATAGAATTAAAATATTTATACAGTGGAATTATCACTAAATAATTATATTAACTGTTGCCAGTAATTGTATGTATAATCTGTGTGACGACATGGTATGTATTACAAACTTTATAATTCTGCTTATACATATGTATTTTCAACATGCGTGTTTACATGTATGTGTGTATAGCATATGTATACAAACATACGTATGTATGTATATCTATGTATACTTAAAACAATAATAATTTATGAATAAATTAAATTGAAAAACAACAACGTTATTTAAAAAAACATAATGCAATTTATTTCTGATTCAAATAATAAATGTGTGTAAAATAAATATAAAAACTTTTTTACTTTATACTTCGATGTTTTACTTTTTCTTTTTCTGTATCGATGGCTTTTTATTGTAAAATTCTATTCATATTTTGGCATTACGGTTTATCAATTTATGATTTTTTAAAAATAAAACATTTAATATTTTTTTTACGTTTTTATCAAACTTTGACGTTTTTCTACAATACTTCGATGTTTTACTTAATCTTTTTCTGTATCGATGATTGGCTTTTTAATAAAAATTTTCGTTAATATTTTTGGCGGAAGGCCGAGTGTGAGACTCTTTCGACAATTTTCGGAGGCTATTTTTATTTTTGCAAATCGAAAGTTCGGGCGGCAGGTACGGCGCGGGGCCGGGGCGCCTGCTTGAAAATCATTCGTGAGTTAAGCGTCGTAGGGGAAGGTTCGACGGAGTCGCGGTGGCAAGACTGAGCGCGGGACTTATTTTAAAAGGCTTATTTCGGGAGCCATTTTTATTTTTCGCACATCAGGAGTTCGGGTAGGTAGGTGGCGACCACCTAGAGGAGTCATTCGCAAGTTAACTGTCGGAAGGGATCATTCGGGGAATAGCGAGACTTATGTTTGGACGCTAGCGAGGGCTCATTTGCGTCTTGGCCGCTGGACAGAGAACATCTAAGAAGGGATTTCATCTCGGATACAAAGTAAAAGTAAAGTTTGAAAAAAAATAATTTGACCTTGAAATGACCTTGTAGGACTGGCTCAAATTCGAGGTCACAATTCTCCCCCCCCCCCCCCCCTATACAACAACTTTGGTCTCTACCACTTTTTTTTAATTTGGCGTTGCTAGAGGAATTACGTAGGCGGGGTTTCATTCTGGCTGCATGACCTTGCGATGACCTTCAGTGCCGCAACCGAACATACCATTCTGAACGTAAAATTTACCGCTCTTTCCATTCCCGCAATAAAAGAATGGGGTTCCTATTTAAAAAACCAAAGTTGACCTTCAAATGACCTTGAAAAACGCGTTCAAAGTCAAATCCAAGGTCACCATCGGGTTGCCCCTTCGATATCCTACAACTTTGGTCTCTACCATTTTTTCGATTGTGGCTGTCCCTGACGAGTTATGAGCGGTGCCCGTTTAAATTGGGTCACCCTGTATATATATATATACATATATATTAATTTTTAAATTCACTTACGCCAAATGGCCTATAGCCTCATCAGTTACGTATAAAAGTAGGTGCTGTAATTATTTTGCTGAGAAATTTAAATTTAAATGATTGGCTTTGTAATGGCACTCGATTAATACTAAGGAAAGTGATGCAATTCTGTATACACTCTAGTAGAAATAAAATATGTAATAAAGTGTAATAAAATATAAGAAAATGTAACAAATCGTACCATTTTGTACGTTTTTGTTGGATGTTGGACCTTTTTTACGTTTAATTACAGTTTGCTACATTTTATTACATTTTGTTACGTTTTATTGCAATTTATTACAAATCCATTGATCCAGGATGTCATGGGGGTCTCTTCTTTGATTAGACAAATGTAATAATACGTAAAAAAGTATAACAAAATGTAAAAAATGGTGTGTAAGCGTAATATTATATAAGAAAATGGCAACTTTTTTATTTTCTTACTTCTGCTTACATCCTTTTACTTTTTCTTACAATTTCTTATGCATTGTTACATTTTATTATAAAATTAATAATTAAAAAAAATATTGACTATATTAGGCGGTAAAATAACAAGAAAGTGTACAAAAACGTATGAGAAAAAAGGTCCGAAATCCACCAAAAGGTACAGTTTCTTACATTTTCTCACATTTGTTTACGTGCTATTACAATTTATTACAATTTATTACATTTTTAATTTCCACTAGGGCAGGCAGAAATAATTAGCGATAAACAATTCGGTAAAGTTGTTTTAATACCACAGATTGATTTGACTTCTTCAAAAGAAGAAATTCCTTTTGAAATGATAAGAGGACAATTTCCAGTACAATTAGGATATGTCATGACAATCGACAAATCACAATGCCAAACATTTAACAAAGTTGGTGTTTATTTACCAAATCCAGTTTTCAGTCATGGTCAATTATGTGTAGCATTATCCAGGGTAACGTTAAACAAAAATTTAACAATTTTACTTTCAAAAAATTCAAGTTTCTAAGATAACAGTAAAAATAATAATGATTCAAATAAGATATATACAAAAAATATTGTATATTATGAAATATTAAATTAATAATAAACAAATAAAATATGTCGGTTATTGAGAAAAGTGGTGAATGGCTTCAGAGCACAGGTACATTAAGTTTACTTTTATATAATAGTAGATGTAGATATTGTAACGGGGTGAGACTTGACGTGAAAGGAGAAAATCACAAAAGGAGACGCCGGGCCCGAGAATCGATCCGGCGCTCTCGAGATCTCTAGGCGCGTGTGCTACCACTTGAGCCAACGCCGCCCTCTTTCGTCACTCTCTATCCTGCCACGATCACCGGCGTGGTGAGGGACGTTGTTCCTCGTTACAATCCCCCGCTAGAGTCGGATTGTCGTCCCGATTTTGACTCTACCAATCCACCGCAGGATCGCCGGTAATGCAGGAACTCTTCTTCGCAGACTAGCTCTTCGACGATGTCTCCAACCTCGTACATCCCTGTACCTTTCGCACTCGTCTTCTTGACCGCATGTCGTAATCCGCAGTACCCTGGGCTGCCGCCGCTGCAGCTGATCTGCTCGATCCCTCTTCCCGCCTGGGAGAGTCAGTTTTGTAGGTGGGGGTTTCTTCCTCGTCTCCTCCTCCTTCGTGGAACTCCTGGAGAACCGTGGAAATCTTCCTTATCCACGTCTGTGGGTAATTCAGTTGGGCGCCATGTAACGGGATTTCCGAGAACTAATTCGCACAAAAGTAAAGCGACGATGAGGATTCGACCTCACATCCCCGAGATCTCAAAGCGCGTGCTCTAACCACTGAGTCAAAGACGCACTACCCTGCATTCGCGTCGACTAGCTCTTATACATTAATAATAATCAAATAAAATATCTCCTATTTTAGAAATATATGGACAACATGTAAAAAAAGCGCTATGAATCATAAATAATAATATGATAAATTAGAAATAATAAAAAACAAATAAAATATGTCAGTTATACATGTCATGTAAATAATGCGCTATAAATTATAAATAACAATAGGAATTTTAAATAACAATAAACAAATAAAATATATCATTTATTAAGAAAAGAGGTGAATAGCTTTATCAAATAATGCGCTATGAATTATAAATTAAAATATGAATGATAAATAATAATATACAGATAAAATATTAAGTCATTGAAATAACATGTGAATGGCTTCACCACACACAGGTATATTAAGTTATATAATAGTAGAAGTAGACATATATAAATCAATAATAAACAAATTAATCATCCCCCATTTTAGGTATGAATGGACAACATGTAAACAATGCCCTATGCATTATCAACAATACCCTAGTGGAAAAAAAATATAATAAATTGTAATAAATTGTAATAAAACATAAAAAATGTAAGAAACTGTACCTTTTTGTTGGATTCCTAACCTTTTTCCTCATACGTATTTGTACACTTTCTTACATTTTTTACATTTTGTTATACTTTTTAACGTATTGTTACATTTGTCGTTTCAAAGAAGAGACCCCCATGAAATCCTGGATCAATGGATTTGTAATAAATTGTAATAAAACGTAACAAATTGTAATAAAATGTAACAAACTGTAATAAAACGCAAAAAAGGTCCGAAATCCAACAAAAACGTACAAAATGGTACGATTTGTTACATTTTCTTATATTTTATTACACTTTATTTATTTATTTTTTATTTCCACTAGGGCAATAAACAAATAGAATATGTTTGTCGTTGTGAAAAGATGTGAATGGATTCATGGCACACAGATACATTAAGTATACTCTTATATAATAGTCTAAGTAGATTTATATTGTCACGGGGCAACTGGGCTTTAGCACGACAGCCGCGAAGATGCTGTAGCGTCAACGAGGGGGATTACTCACTCCTTTTTATCTCCGCACGGCTATCCCTTGATGATGCTGAAGTCGGCGACGGACGTTAGCCGTCGGTGCAATGCTGACTCCGTACTATGCAGCCGGGTTGCCTCGATGTACACCTGCGTGGCGTGCGAAGCTCGCCGCGCTTTCTTCGCGTATAGAGTCTCCGGCCAGGCGCGCGCTCTGTAGCCACGCCGCGATGTAACCGGCTTTACTCTACCGGGTTCGTCGGAAGGACGCAACGGGAATACGGAATAAATACTCATGCATTCGTGAACAATTGAAAGATGGCTATATTCTTAAAGGTGTTGGTACAATATATCGCGCGTCGCGAGAGGACGAGTTCGCACTCGCGGCTCGGACTGGAGACGGGCCGACGACTCGGTGGCAGCGAGCATCCGCCTCGGCGCCTGCAGCCGATTCGGTTGTTTATCAATCGCGCAATAGCTAACGTAACGAACTTACAGTTTGGACGCGTGCGTGTGGTTCTCGGTCGCAGCGTGTCCGTTGGCCGCCGACGGGGAAAAGTCCTTTTATAGCCGGGAGGCATCCCTCTCGGCTGAAGCAGTGACGTGCTGTGGTACCCCGGATGCTCCAGGTGAAGGTGGCTCGGGTGTGTCCTTCCAGGAGGTGGTCTCGGGCCGTCGCTGTTCTCTCTCGTCTCAGTCGCACGGGTAAACGCGGGTGACGTACCGGTAAAAGTTTCCCACACGTCCTTACTGTAGTTGCGCTTTTGCCTTCCTGAGTACCGCCGAACTGGCAACGTCGCCCTCACGCATGAAATGGTCGCGCGACGCGACGAGCGCGCGAAATACGAATTCGCGTTCGCTCTTTACACCCCCCTTCCAGACGCTGCGCAGCCCTGCGAAGCAGCTCTGCGACCTCGCCGCGCGCCTGACTTGATGAAGCTGTAAATGGGGTAATGACAAGGTAGGAAGGATCGCCGTAGCAAAAGAAAAACACGGTGATTGTAGAAAACTAAGGTACTCTATTCCCTCCAACTTCGTCCGTTCTCTACACCTCCTCTACTTCTTCTTATGGTCCCGTGGTGTCAACGTCAGGATCTCTTTGTGGCGCTTCCACTCTGGGCACTGGTGAGTAGTAAGAAGGGCCATATAGCGAGACAGGCGTTATTGATTTTCCCCCTCCCCTCGGCTTCGGGGCCTAGGCCGGTATAGCATACATCCCTCTCTATCTCGTTATCTCTCTCTCCCTCGGCCGGGGGATGGGGCTGTTATGGCGTAGGTCATTATTGATTTCTCGGGGGCTGATAAGGAGTACCTGTTGCTGAGTGGACTTTGGATAATGCAACAGATATGTCCTTATTTGAGACTGACATGGTGTAGAGGCGCTATATTTGCTTTCCACTTTCATGCGTGTATATGTATCTGTTGTACATACTCAGCGTCTCGTTTCTTTTATTCAAATGTTAGTTGTTCTATACGTATGGATGTTTTTGTTTCGATGGTTTCTATTAACGCTAATTTTCCAGAGAATACATCCATCTTGCTTATTGGCTGATGGCCGTAGAAGGAGGTTTAATAAATGTTGCGGTATAAATGAAGGAAAGGTGTTATAGTAAATAATAATAAAATGTATTTTTTTATAAATTTATTAAAAGTTTATTCAGGAAAAAACATAGTATACGCGAGAGGTTAAATTTTTAGGCAACTTTAAAATAATTTCGCAGTTTTTTTGCGATAAACGGTTAACCGTTTTTATTTATTTAAAAAAAACAACTTACATATAATGGCTGTATGTGATACATTGTAGATCACAATATTGATAATTATTCTTTGTCTTGTTTCGGTGGATAGACAAAACGTCTATCCGCCAAATTTTTCACCTCAACGAGTGTGAAGATTCTCTCCATATCTTCACGCGTGATCAGGCCGTCGAAAACGTGGTCGCTGAATGGCACCGTCCACAGCCTACTGGTCACGGTTGTCTCCCAGCCATCGCTCTCGTAGCGCGCTGATTTGCGTCACCATGCCACATGCATAACGTTTTCCTGCGCCGCTTTCCGAAACCACGAGTCAGAATATCTTGCGCAGCTGTAACATAAAACAAATATTTTTTTATTAAATTATGTATAAAGAAAAAAATATTAAAAAAAGTTATGCTTACTATGCGGTACAGCATACTTGTAGCATACAGAGGTCGTGCAACAATCTGTACGCCTCTATTCTCGTCACACGTGGTAGGTTTTTTTTATCAATACATCCGTCTGTTATGATGCGGATGCTATTGATAAATCTTGATGACGAAAGCGTCATTAAGGGTGGAGTGCAGATAGCAGCATTTTCATCTAATATTTTTCGCGCTAAGGCGAACATAAACATGTGACCTTTTCTTAAGCACGAGTCCGTTACTGCGGTGTTAATACACGCTACACTCCTGTTGATTATCCGCTGGAGCGTTTGCACAAGTTCTAGTTTCTTGAAGGGCTCCAAGAATTCTAAACTGGACGTGTAGAACGCTTGTGTGCGATGGACACGGTCGGCGCGGTATGTTTGATCCGAAGATAGTCGCTCGTGATGGCGGCGCATTTTCTTGTGTACACGCAGACTATCAGTGTGCTGATTATGCATCAAACCTTCATCTATGCGCAGAATATCTTGAAATATCTGCAATTCTTGGGGCTGCTCATGCTGTTGTTGCTTCGGCTGCTGTTGTTGCTCCTGCTGTTGCGTCTGCTGCTGCTGCTGTTGCTCCTGCTGTTGCGCCTGCTGCTGCTGCTGCTCTGCTTCAAAATCAGTCGGTGGAATCAGGGCGAGTATTTCGTCAGTCATGAGGCCAAACATTTCTTCGTCATACGCTGCGAGATCGACGTCAGCACTATCACTGTTTACTTCGTTGATAACGGTACTGGCAGGTATCGCGGGCGCGGATTCACGACACTCGTTGGCAGGTGACGATATATCCATGGACTCACCCTCGGCTGGTACTTCGAATAATTCTTGGAACAAATTATCACCAATTTGCTCAGACCATACATTAGGCACTGCACTAGTGGGTTCATTGCCGAACGCTGAACTGTCGCTGTCGGTCACTTCACTCGCGTTGTTACTCGGAGAATTTTTCACTTCTTCGCACTGATCGCCTATCGCTTTGGTCAACACCCGTATCATATCCGGGTCGAAATACGCAGCACATATTTCACGCTCTGGCACATCACTAGTCGTAATAGTCGCAGCAGGTTCTGTTGCAGTCCTGAACTCCAATTCGTGCAGAATGGTGTCCAACTCTTCCGGGTCGTACTGGGCGTCCGTCATAGCGCACACCTGATCGATTAAACTGTTGTCGAAAGAGGCCATTTCTACTTTTTTTTCTAAGCTTTGAACGTGGAACTACGTGTCGAACTATACGGTTCGGAGAAGAGTTTTTGACTGAATTTCGTCCTTTAAGACACCGTAGCAGAATAACTTTTTATCTCCGATAAGCTGTGTGCTTTGGAAAAAAACGGTGGGTCTAAATAATATCGTCGTTATCCTGGCGAAGGGACATCTGTATATTTTTGTATACTCAAGGTGTGCGGCTGTTGAGGTGGTAATATGCTGTTTAAGTTCACGCTAGGATGTTCGTGTTTTCCGAAACATCTTTCACGGAATGTATACAAATGCCTTAACGAATGATTATCTATAGGGACCGGCATATGGACGTTACAACCGCATATCGATGGCCGACGACGTCCGTCGTATATGAGTATACAAGGGGGTAGTGGCACAATGGCGCTAGAGCATTGCAGCTGAATGAGTTCTGTATACGCGTGGCGATTTCGGCGGGGTTGTTACAGAAATACGTTTTTATTTTAATCATTTTCCCTATTAGACATAAAAGGCGAAGCACAACGAGAAGTGTGTGTCACTTTTCATGAGTGTTGTGCACGGAAAAAACCTCTTTCATTTACCGTTCATAATGGAAAACTCTACTGAAAATAAGTTTTGCGGTATTATTATACGTGTAGTGGATTTTTTGCAATTAAGCGCAAATCATACTGCTATCTGGAGAGTGTGCGACTTTGAGTGGTGTCGTCGGTTGAGACGCATGAGTTGCGTACATCTGAAAAGAATGTTTCGTTGGATTCTTAGCTGCTGTATTATACATCAGATGGTTTCTTTGCAGTGTTTAGTGACTGAATACGACGAATATGTTGGTAAGTACTCAACTTTGTAATATTATTTTTTTAAATCAACACATTTCTTATAAAATATGTTTTACAGCGCGCGAAAATCTTCTAAGGGAAACGCGCGATGACAACGATCATGGCGATGAAGAAGATAGGCAAATTTATACCGTTTTGTTCTCGAGTGATGACAGCGACGGCGATACTATACGTCGATGGGTACCATTGCGATCTGCAAAACGTAGATTGTCTTATGATTTGCACGATGACGACGGTGACGATGACGACGCTGGTACGGGTGTACCGCGATTACGCCAATATCATCAGCGCTTGTGCCATATACCGACGAGGACACAGCTACAAGTGCGTGTGCAACCTCTGTTCCCGCGACAGAGCATTTAAACGACGGTCATCAAGTCGAAATTTTGAGTGGATTTACGATGCTTGAAAGTAGCGGAGAGGGTGACGCTGATTTGACGCCGTCGTCGCCTATAGGGCCTCCGCAGGTGTGTTCGACTCCACATACTGATAACGAGAATGACGAGTCGTGTTCGGAAGAAGAGTTTTTTTCGTCTCCTGATGTCGAAGCTTCTAATCGGGCTTTTATCGGACGATCATATCCGAGAAGTGATTTGGTACGTGTGATTCATCGTAATTATGCTGTGCCAAACGAAGCTGTGCAGTGTGCTATCGATGCACGATCAGTATCTGAAAGTAGTGACGAAGATGATGAACCTGCCAATAGCACAGCTACAGCAGCAGCAGCGGCAGCCTCTACAAAAAATGCTCAGCGCGCAGCAATACAAAACTTTTACTCGCGGCCCGTCCCAGAGGCCGAACGTTCTGATCATCAGATAGTCGATCGCGCCCGAATGACATATTATGGGTACGATGAAAGAGATACTTTTGACAATAGGATAAATGAGCGTAAGTTTAATCTTTATATCTGATATTTTATAGTTTGAGTAAATTTTTAATTTACAACATTTTTTTCATTTTTTTTTAAAGAAAAGTTATAAGAAGAGTCGAAAATGGCACCGATTCCATAGAGCGGTTCAACGCGTCAAATTTAGATGTTTATATTGATCGTATATACAAAGTACGTAGAGCCCAAAAGTTGCGATGGTTGTATACACAGGCCGAAGACGAAATTTCTCCTCTGTATACGGCGCCGGACATCGTAGATTTACTGGACCGTGTTCATGAAAGTTTTAATGGACCGCCAGAAGAATGAATTCAAAAGAAAACATTTATTACTTCAAGCATGTGTGTTTTTAAAAATAAATTAAAATAATGACTATATAAAATAATAGACTTGTTTTTTTTTTTTTTTGTAAAACTATTATTGCAGCAGCCTGTAGTGCCTCGATATCGCCGGAGTTTCAAATGCAGAACCGTGTCGACGATTTCGACTCATCCGAAAGTGTCATAAATACTGCTGTAAACACGCCAACATAGATAGGCGGGGGATCAGAGGTACGTCGTCGGCCTCGTCGTCAAAGTAGCGATAATGACAGCTCTACCACCCGAAGCAGCAGTGGCAGCAGATATCGCAGCTGCAGCAGCAGCCGTAGCAGCAGCGGCACCCGTAGTAGCAGCAGCAGCAGCCGGAGTAGTAGTGGTGAGCGTAGTATACATAGCGACAGTAGTGTGCATCGTGAGGAAAGTGCGCATAGCGGTGACGATCAACGTGTACACAGCGATAATGATAGCGTCGAGGGTAGCGTTAAAGAAAACGATAATAATATGGGAATTCAAGGTCCAGGTGTTCGATTTGCCATCATAGAAGAGCGTAATCACTATGTACGTAGATTTCGTGTAAATGGTGTGCGAATAGTCATGTGTGTTAGAGACTATGCCTGAAAATTTTGATCCTATTTTGTGGCTTGAGTTAGTAATGCGCGATATTCACGCGTATTTAGTATCAATGGCGGGCAGTAGTCATTTGATAGGCGTTACAATAAATAGTGAAAATTTCGCGCGCGGTTCAGCTGGTATTTCCCTACGGCCAGTCGCAAATTTTTTCGTGGATGATTTATGGATGCTTGTCAGCGGAGTAACGCAGGGCAATGAAAATTTCGAAATAGACGGTAATTTTTCTATTGAAGCTACGTACGTGGAGGTGCCGCTTGGGGCTGGACGAAAGAAAAGTTTTGGTATAAATATGCTGGGTCAACGGTCTTTAATTTCCATCATTCGAAACTCTGATAATTTGTGCTTGCCGCGAGCATTAGTTTTTGGTGAGGCTTTTGTTAACTTAAAAGAAGACACGACTGACACGACGAAAAAAGCATGGACTGTAATACGTGACAGTCGTCACGCCTTACAAAAGGAGCGCGCGTTAGAGTTAACTGCTGCAGCTGGCGTTACAATACCGCCGGCTGGGTGTGGGTTTCGCGAAATTCAAAAATTTCAATACTATTATGCGCGAAAGAATATAGCGATAGTCGTGTACGATAGTGAAACTTTTGGTTCTGGGGAGGCTCTTTTTTTCGACGGTCGCCTTATGTTATACAATCTTCTATCACCGAAAGTCGTTAATATTTGTCACGATGCAGCCGTGCATTATTTTGATACAATTTTGAATTTAACGGGTGCTGCTAAAAGTAAATTTTTTTGCGACCGTTGTAATAAATATCTAAATAAAAAACTCGATATGCCCGCGTTGTTTTGTTACACCTAGTTGTAGCAAAGACGACATTCAGCTGATTAAGTGCAACGACTGTTTTAGAAGTATTTTCGGAAACACTTGTTTTCAAAATCATAAAACGGTGGGGTCGTATAAAAAGGGAAATAAGAAAATTTGCTATTTATTGAAAATATGTCAAACATGTCAGAAACACGTACACATACATCGTGGAAAGCATGAATGTGGTATTTTATTTTGTAAAATTTGTCGGTCACGGCACTCTACAAACGCCGCGTGTTACATGCAGATTGTGCGCGCTCCAAAACAGCTAAAAGAATCTAAAAAGTACCTTTACGTGTTTTAAGATTTTGAAACACAACAAGATACGCTGTATAAAATGCGAGCGGATACGCGTTTGCATACTCCAAATCTATGCGTTGTTCAACATTTGTGTACCGACTGTCTGACACGCGACGATGATATGAAAATACGCTGCGACACCTGCGGTATACGCGAACACATCTTTCAAGAAAACGCCATAAAGCATTTCATTGAATTATACGTTCGTGAATCGGTGTTTGAACGTATTATATGCATCGCGCACAATGCTAGTGGTTTCGATGCCCAGTTTATTTTGAAGTATTTAGTCAAAGAGTGTGAAAATGTCAATCCTCGTGTCGTGCTCAATGGAAAAAATATCGTTTTGCTACAATGTGGCCGTACCAAATTTATTGACAGTCTAAATTATTTTCACATGCGCTTAAGTTTATTGTCCGAAACTTTTGGTCTGCCACCGTGCGCGAAAAAGGGCTATTTCCTGCATTTGTTTAATATCCCCGAGAACGAAAATTACGTCGGCCCTCTACCCGATCAAAGATTTTACGCGCCAGATTCTATATCTGTCAAAGAGCGACAAGCGTTCTACGCGTGGTATAACAACGAAACTCAGCGTGATTATGTTTTCGATTTTCAAAAAGAAATAGTAGAATACTGCCGTATGGATGTGGAGATTTTGCGACGCGCCTGTGTTGCTTTTCGAGAGATATTTCTGAATGTAGGTAAAATCTGTCCATTCGTTGAAGTAACTAATATAGCAAGTGCTTGCTCGCTTGTGTACAGAAAAAATTTCTTATGCGATAAGACTATAGGTATTATACCTGCTAGCGGTTATCGCCGAGGTGACAAACATTCTCAAAAATCTATAGAGTGGTTGGTTCAGTGCAAACGCGAGTGTGCTCGAGAAATCATTCACGCGGGGCGTGCTCGACAGTTTCGATTACCCGAGGGTTTTCTAGTGGACGGATTTTTACCACCTTTAAATAGAGAGCATAAAGGCACTGTATACGAGTACGAGGGTTGTTACACGCACGGCTGCCCGAAATGTTTTGATAAAGCGCGTGAGAAATCGCTGGCTTATGGTCGCACCTTTAACGCCGCATACGAAAATACAATGTCTAAATTGCAAAAAATGCGCGATTGCGGCTACGATGTAGTATATGGGAATGCGAGTTTGACGAGGTGAAATTGAGAAACCAAGCGATGGCCTCCTACGTGAAAAATCATCCTCTAATGAGTCGAATAACTTTAAATCCGCGAGATGCATTTTTTGGAGGGCGAACAGAAAACATCATACCTTTTTACAAAGTCAAAGACGGCGAGAAAATCAAATATACAGACATTTGTTCGCTGTACCCGTACATCTGTAAGCGTGGAAAATTCCCAATCGGTTATCCGCGTATTTTCGTAGGTGAAGAGTGTCACGAATCGATTGGCGATGATTACAACAATCTTGACGGTGTCGAGGGCTTGGTCAAGTGCAGAGTTTTACCGCCGCGAAATTTGTATATGCCGCTGCTGCCTATTAAAATGTACGGTCGCCTCCTCTTTGCGCTATGTCGCTCTTGTTGCGCCGAGGCGCGCACCGAAGATTGTCATCACGAGCAAATAGGGGATCGTGAGTTTACCGGTACTTGGGTGGCGGACGAGCTGCGCAAAGCCGTTGAGCTCGGTTATCGCATAAGCAAGACATACATCATTTGGCAGTACGACATGACGCGCTTCGATGGTACGAAAGGTGGGCTCTTTGTGCAGTATGTAAATCTATTTTTGAAGATAAAACAAGAAGCCTCCGACTGGCCCAGCTGGCGTATCAACGAAAATGCGAAAGCGCAGTATTTATCCGAGTACGAGCGCGATGAGGGTATCGTTCTAGATCGTGAAAAAATTAAGAAAAGTCCTGGATTACGGGCTGTTGCCAAACTTTGTTTAAATAGCTTATGGGGTAAATTCGGTCAGCGCACAAATATGAAACAAACCACTGTTGTCAAATCACGCGCAAATTTGTTGAAGCGTTTATTTACTACCGATAAGGAGGTTTTCGACATCTTACCTATCAATGATGATATTCTGTATGTAAATTGGCAATTCAGAGAAGAAGGTGTAACATCGACACCCTATACGAATGTCGTCATAGCAGCGTACACAATGGCGCAGGCACGCCTCGAACTGTATGGTTACTTGGAAAAACTCGGATCGCGCCTACTATACTGCGATATAGACTCGTGCATTTTTGTGAAAAATGAAAACGACCCGGCCAAATGTGAGCTTTGTTGCTAGCAATGTTTAATTGATATTTTTTAGATAACAAAATTTGTTGCTAGCAGAATTTGATATATATTTTTTAGCAATGTCTCTCGATCGGTCCGACGGGGCATGTTTAAGGTACATTTTAAGCCCAGATAGAGTAAAGAAGACGGTCCGGATCTTTCAAAAAGCCGTGGCAAGTGACTAAAAACACTTATTTATATAGTGAAATGTCATGAATTTTGGTCAATGATTTTACAAGGTATATACATGTTTTTTTTCGATAAAAATGGTATATTGTGACGGCGAGCCCTGCGTGGCTATTGTGTGTGGGCGGCTACGGCCACCACGCTGTAAGGAAGGGCTGGGATAAATATACGTGCAATACAAGTTAATAAATTGTGTGATTACTTCCTCCTTCTTTCCTCCACGTTCTCCCAAACGTCGGCGATTTCATTAAATCCCGAGATTAACGAAAAATCTTGGCGCGTACGAGGCGTCAAGTGTTGCGCACCTGTGTTGGGAGGCACAGCGTCGCAATATATTTTATATATTTTCAATAGAATTTTTTTTTTCAAATTACATCAAATCAAAAATTTTTTGGTAAGAAGAATATCTTTTTGTTTTTTTGCAGGATTTAACCCAGGCTTGACCCCATAAGAAGTTATGGCGAGGGTACGTACATAGAAACCATGATGTCTGCAGCGCCGAAATTTTACGCTTTTCGGGCAATCACACCGGGCGCCGGTGCCACTATAGAATGTTGTAAAGTCAAAGGTATACGTCTAAATTACAATAATTCTTTAAAGATAAATTTTGACAGCATAAAATCTCTAATTGATGATGAATTTGGAGAAAATGCCGACAAAAGCGACAACGACAATGACGATCGCGACATCGTCATGGACAAGCGTACAATTAAGGTACACTTTTCAACAATCAGGCGCACACTTACTCACGAGTTTGTGACTCGCGACGAGTTCAAAACTTAGTGTTCTTAAAAAAAGACGATATGTGTCGAAAAACTGTTCTCTTCCTTTTGGTTATAAAAAATAACTAATCCATTGTAAAATATGTCTACATCTCAATAAATATGATTGAAAATAAAAGAAAAACCTTAGCTTGATGTATTCTTATCTATACTGTAAAAGTAAAAAAATAAATATATTTGCCATTACCCATCACTCCAAAAATCAGCTTATTACCGCGGCGGCCGATCATCAGCTGATCACACCGCATGTAGTAGGCTAGAGAGCAGCGGTCGCGTCGTTTCAGCTTATCTTGAGCCCACCCGCTCGGGAAAACAGCTGATAACGATGAGCTGACTGTGACGTGCCTCGACCGCACCGCCACCGCGCCGCCGCCGCCGCCGCCGCTGCGGGGATCGTCGACAATAAACAGGTGGACGGTTGTTTGTTTTTGTCAGTAACAAAAATGGATATTCGTTGGAAGCATCCATTCACATGCATCATATCAGGCCCAACGATGTGTGGAAAAACCGTATTCGTAAAACGGTTTCTCGCTAATCTGCCTGAAATGTGCAACGTGCGCTTTGATCGCGTCTTATTTTACTATGGCAAGATACATATAGGAACAAATTCAAAATACCCGGTAATTTGAATATAGATTTTCGGGAATGATTGCCACAGCCAAGCGAGTATTCCAACGATAACGATAAGAAAAAATTACTAATTTTAGACGACTTGATGCGTGAATCTTCTAACAGTGTAGTACTCGATTTATTTGTACGTGACTGTCATCACAAAAACATATCCACTATATATCTATGTCAGAATCTCTTTTACAAAGGTGCAAATCAGCGTGATTTGTCTCTCAATTCGAATTACATCGTTCTGTTCAAGAATCTTCGTGACCGTACGCAAATCCAGTACCTAGCGCGACAAGTTTATCCCGAAGACTCGAAATTTCTGCAAGAGGCCTACATGGATGCATGTAGTCGCCCCCATAGCTATCTACTCTTGGATCTAAAACAGGATACGCCGGACGACTTTCGATTTCGAACAAGTGTTTTTCCTGACGATCAACTGCAATACGCGTACGTGCCTCGTCGTGGCAAATCGACTCGACGATAGATGCAGGGTGCGATACACAATATTATTTAATGTGCCGATTGTAACGAGACTAAAGCAGTCTCTCTGTGACGATGGCCGTACGAACATCTTGCAACAGCAGCACCGATCCACGTATTGTTTGTGGTAAACATTTTTCAAAAAAACACGTTGCATTTTTTACCCCCTCTATCACGCCAACGAAAAACAGCGCGATGCCTTGATATGGACCGCTGATAAACAGCTCATCAAGTGTATCTGCGAGTGCGCGCTCAACGTCTTACACGGAATAGTCGAGATCAAGGAGTGCGAAAAACATCGTCTAAAAAAGCACAAACGCGTCTTGAGAAAATTGATCGAACCACCAACCGGCGCTCGGGGTAAGGTAGCCGCAACAGCTACCGTCGCCTCCGCCGACACTGCTGGTACTTGGAAACGTCGAAAACGCACTATAATTCAGAGCGGTGGTTTTTTCTTACCACTGCTTCTCAAACTCTCATCCGCACGATTTTTTCAAAAATTTTACACTAATATGGAGCACGCCAGAAAAATGATTGTTGTACCGGAGACGATGGCCGAGCGTTTACCAAACACCGCCCAGCGTACGACAGCAGCAGCTGCAGCACGCGATACCAGCAACACCAACAACCGACGGCAGTGTATAAACGCCTGGGGATAACTTATCACGACTAGACGCGTAAAATGCATGAGATTCTTAATTCAAAAAAATTTATCAGCGAAGAAGAAAAGTGTAAGAACTACTTGCAAGCACTGCGACGATTTCTGTTCTTCAAGGAAAGCGAACAACTCGAAGAGCCTCGCGATAAGAATCTCGCGACACAGCTGTCGGAAGAAACTATTATCGAAAGTGTGCCAAAAGTTCATCAGAAAAAAGCACGCTTGCTGCTTAAACACTGGTAGGCTAACGAGTCCGATCGGCTCAAATGGAACAACACGGGTGGCGTTATCATAGACGGTAGTCTCGTGCCTCAATCGAATATAGCAGACTTACTGAGCGATATATTGATAAAGCCAAAAAAAGATACCCAGTACGATCCGCCTGTTGGACAATTTCAATTTGCAAAGTTTATCGCCAGCTCCGAAACGCCGAATGAATTCGTCGGGAATACGCCAGTTTCAAAAATGATTAGACAAATATCGGCTCCAATAAAGGTGGTGAAGCGCAAAAGTACGGATACAGTAGCCACGTCACCGCCGCCGAGTAAAGTCAGACACGAGCCGCGGCCGCCAAGACGATTGGCTCGTGAGAAAAGATGGTTAAATCTGCCGGTATGAAGTTTGAGAAACAGTATTATGATCCCGGACCGTGGCCGGTTACGCCGGTGCTCGAAATCTCCTCCGTGTTAATACTCGAGGCAAATCTTTAACCGACAACGAAAACAATCGCATCTACGAGTGGCTGAGCAACCAGGACACGTACACACTTCATCATCCGATGCGCACAAAATTTTCAAGATTGCACTATAACGCCACCAACAATGACGACGTTTGGGAGGCAGATTTGTGTCAATTAACCGCGTTCAAAGAGGCGAATGGCGGATTCTGTTACATACTTGTCGTCATAGATGTTCTCAGTAAATTTGTATGGGCCGAACCCTTGCGCGATAAATCAGCTCAGACAGTCGCTACAGCCATTGAAAAAATTCTCAAACGAGCCGGTAATCGTTTGCCTCAGTGTTTACAATCGGACAAGGGAAAAGAGTTTACAGGTAGCGCTGTTCAAAAAATTCTCAAAAAATACGATATTTCTTTTCGCACCGCCCGAAATCCGGATATCAAAGCGGCCGTAGTTGAACGCGTGAATCGTACGCTGAAAGAGCGTATGTGGAGGTACTTTACCCACCACAACACCAAACGTTACATTGACGTGTTACAGAAAATTGTCGACGCATACAACAACACGATTCACACGTCTACAAATATGAGGCCTGTTGCGGTTAATCTCTACAATGCGCACAAAGCCCGCAGCAACGTAGAGCAGCAGCGCCATGCTCGTGAAAAGAAGTACCCGATACAGCCTAAATACCGTGTCAACTACTACGTGCGCATCAGTCGATCTAAGGGCACCTTTTGGAAAGGGTTCGAAAAAAACTTTAGCGAAGAAATTTTCAAAATCAAACGCGTAACTCAGAGGCAAGGTATCTACACATACGAATTGGAGGATCTCAATGGTGAAATCATTGACGGATTTTTTTACAACGAGGAATTGGTGCGCGTAGGCGCTGCTCGTATGCTAACTGATCAAGAATTCAAGATAGAGCGTGTAATTAAAATCAAGGGTCGCGGTATAAAAAACAATTGTTTGTCAAGTGGCTGGGATATCCCGATAAATTTAACTCTTGGGTAAAAGCGAGCGATATCAAAGGTGCTTAAACTATGGATAACGCGGACGACTTTTATCTCGTGCTACCGAGTAACAGCAGCTTGGTCTATTTTCCCGATAACGCGACAACTTGTTTCAGCACGCATCTGTGCCGCGAAATAAGACTGACAAGAGATTGGCACGTGGGCCTAGCCGAATCCACGTGCCGCGCACCGTTATGCACATTCAAGAACCCGAGGCGTACTACACTTTTAAACTTGGCAATGAGACCAGCAAAGACGGCGATCAGTACTACAATTTTCCTCATGGAATATACGAAACTGTGGACGAGCTGGCCGAAGAATTGAACAAAGTACGAGATATTCGCGAGCATCAAATACTCGCACCGACTGAATTTCAAACGGGAACTTTTGTAACATCGAATTTGGGTGTAAGCAATAACGTGGGTAGCAGACCTGCCTCTTTGGCACGCGCTGTGCCCGATCAGCTTTACGTCTATACGGACATATGCACACCCTACATGGTCGGCGATAAGCAAGCAGCACTTTTGCGCATAGTCGCTTTTGAAAACTCAAAGTACAAATTCGGCATGTACATGGTTAAACAGTTTGCACCGATCCATTACATTCCACTGCTGCAGCACTCTTTCCAAAATATCGTTATCGATATAAGAGATCAGCACGATGAAAAAATACCATTCGAGTACGGGACACTGACGGTTACGCTTCACTTTAAGCGTAATCTGTAGGCTTAAAAATGAGTCATTATATTCATTACTACAACGACCAAGTCGGTGGCGGCGCCGGTGTAAAATCTGTATACACCGAAGCGACTTACCAACGAGGTTCAGGTATTGGAAGCTTTCTGGGCTCGATTTTTCGTCAAATAGCACCTTATCTCGCGCGCGGTGCCAAAGCGGTCGGCAAAGAAGCTATTCGCGCGGGCCTGAATGTAATCGACGACGTCACCAATAACGGTGCTAATTTCAAAGAAGCCCTCAGCGGTCGACTGAAAGAGTTGGATAAAAATTTGAAAAGAAAAGCAGAAAACAAGCTTGATCAAATGATGATGAGCGGCAACGGCTATATAGGTCCTGTTGCCAAGCGCAAACGGCAGTCGAAGAAGAGCCGTACACCAGTACACAACGTGCGTCGCAAGGCAAAATCAAAAAAGCGAGTAAGCAAAAAACCAAGCAAGAAATTAGAGCACAAAAAGAAGAGAAAGAGGCGGATCAGAAGTGTGACAGATATTTTCTGTCCTAAAAATTAATAACAATGACGTATCTACACGTGTGCAGCGGCGAGGGAATGAAGAGCAAGCTAGATCTCTTTACTCTTCCTCTCACTCAAACATCCATCGAAAGTAGCGCTTATCTCTACTACAAACCCATTTCGTCGCTCAGCGACGATGGTGACTCACCCTTGGAATTTTTAATTCTAAGTTCAATGGATCACTACATCGATCTTGCGCACACCATGTTGCACCTGACCGTTCAAATACTACTAGCTGGTGATACACCCAGCGAAAATCTCAAAGTTGGCCCTGTGAATAACTTTATACACTCAATGTTTGATCAGATTAACATATTTTTCAATCAAAAGTTAGTTTCACCGCCAAGCAGTGCGTATCCGTATAGAGCCTACATAGAATCGCTGCTAAATTATGCGGCACCTGCTATGCGCTCTCATCTCACGTCTGCTTTGTGGATCATCGACACCGCCGATGCCATGGATGCCGCGCCAAATTTAAATCGTAAGGCTGCTGTTGTGAATCAAGGTCTCATTAACAGACTGTTCTTTACAGCTGGTGGCAAGGCCGTCGACATGATCGGACATTTGCATTGTGATGTTTTTAATCAACCGAAATTCCTGATCAACGGTGTAGACGTGAGAGTAAGATTGGTCCGTAGCAAAGCCGCCTTTTGTCTCATGGACTGGTCCGACAACGGAAAATTTTCGGTGCACATCAAGGAGGCTACACTGATCGTGCGTCGTGCCAAGATAAGCCCGGGTATTTTACTAGCGCACGCGAACGCTCTTGCTAAAACAACAGCCAGATACCCCTTAACAAGGGCCGAAGTCAAGTCGTTTACGCTGCACAGCGGTATACTCGGCGACACCCTGGATAACGTTTTACTAGGATAGCTACCCAAAAGGATCATCCTGGGCTTTGTTAAAAATAAAGCCTTCAACGGCAATAGAAAGCTCAACCCTTTCAATTTTCAACACTTTATCATAAACTTTATTTCGCTCTACGTGGACGGCGTTCAAGTCCCCAGTAGGCCGTTGCAGCCACGCTTTACCGGTGACCATAAGCTATACGTAGACGCTTATCATACGCTTTTTTCCGGCACAGGTATACATTACCTAAACGAGGGTCTCGATATCGATCGTTACGGTTATCCCAACGGATATTGCCTGTTTGCTTTCGATCTGAGACCGGATTTGTCAGCGCATTTTACCAGCCATTGGAATCTCGTTCGCTCGGGATCTCTACGCGTTGAGGTGCGTTTCGCCGAAGCTCTAACGGAAACGCTAAACTACATTGTTTACGCAGAGTTTGACAACGTGCTCGAAATCGACTCGAATAGACAAATTATAACGGACTTTAATTCCTAAAGTGGCTGGGTGGTGGGAGAGAGAAAAAAAGGTTTTTGCCCAAAGAAGTGACTGTAATTTCTCTGCAAGGACACGTCATTTCTCATTGGGTGATTTTGCCACCGCACGAATTTACCGAGTTACCCTGCTCCTTGAGGATCGCCAACGACTATGCAGCGGCGCGACATTTTGGCATACACTGGTTCGACGGCGATATAACACTACGAAAATTACACTATCACCTGTATAACCTTGCTAGAACGGCTAAAAGAATATACGTCCAGGGCCTTGAGAAAGCACGATATGTCCAATCTATAACGACGCGCAACGTCGAGAATCTCGATGATTACACGACAGCTGGATTCGGTGAACTGCAGAGACGCTTTAAATGCCCGCAGGTCTGCAGCTACCATGACTGTCAGGCAGACACCAATAAAAGATTGTACTGTGCACTCTTGAGAGCACACATACTACAAAAGTGGATCCATTCACACGTGCCCAGTGAAATATTGGAAAAAATACAAGAGACTGGCACCGATGTGTTTTATCAAGCTATTCAAAAGCCTATGTGGTCTCGAAGAGGTAAAACTGTGCAATTTCGAGGAAGGGACATGGTGGACAAAATCGACAGCGACGAAGACACCTGCGGCAGCGACGACAATGAATACGCGAATAAGGACACCGATTCATCTACAATAAAAAATGAATACGGCCGAGATTATGAGAGCCCTAGAAGGCGCAATAAACTTAAATATAAAAAATGTAAGCGAGCGTCTACATTTGCCGATGAGCGTTCTCTAGGCTCAGGATCATGTAATCAAGCGTGTACCTCTAGATTAAGATGTGTTTGATGTTTTTGTAATCTTGAATAAAGAAAAATATTAAACGTAATATAAATGTGTTCTCATTCTACCTACGCACATGTATTCCTTTATTAAGCAGTAACGAATTTTGCTTTTCTAAACAGACGGATGTCGTCCGTCGTACTTTTCTCTGATGAAAGATTTATTTTTTATTTTTAACGGCCAGTTTGTAACGTCCTTACGCCGTATTTTCAACAACCGTATAACTGTTGGACTACGAAAGGGTAGTGGGGAAAATTGTATTAAAGAGACGACGGCGGTCGCGAAATTTCATAGTAGCATCGAGACTCTTTGACTGTGCACTTGTACGCTATAACATAGTATATAGTACCGTGAATTTTTTTTTTTTTTTGTGCTTCACCATGGCGAACTGTCAAACACCGGGCAAACGTATTCCGACTGCTGAATTTCCAAATCTACTGCTGTCGACGGCCTACGCGCCCAACAAATCCAACTCAAAGAGAGTCTGCATCGGCCTGGAGTACAGTGATGGGTACTATCATCAAGTTATTAAACTCATAAGTATCGGGCCAATGTACAAAAACATAACTCTTGACGAAAACAGCTGGACTCTTCTTATTTGTTTTATCACGAATTTGGACACCCGGTTAAGATCTATCTTACAAATCACGACTTAAACTTTTCAACCGCGTACGGCATCAAGTCAATCACAATCGACGAAAGGCCTAAAAACACACAGCCAAGCGAAGAAGACAAAGAAGGAAAAATCGCTCAGCCGGTTTGTAAAAAAATGAAAACATCCAACCCACCGGGTATAGTAATGCAACACCCAACATTTGAAGGACTCCGTCAACATAGTTCACTAGTCGATCAACGTTTGGATGCTTTGAAAACTCTAGTCGGTAAGGTAAACCGTACCTACGACTACGTTCTCGAATATTGGAAGACTGCTCTGGAAGCCGAAGAACCACAAAACATTAAGAACATTTTGACAGATTTCAAGGAATTTAAACAGTTTTATTCGAGTCATAACATCGCTATAGAAGTCTTTGTACTGGATAAAACGGTCGACGATAACAACGACAATTTTAAAGAGCAATATTTGAGAATTGTATTATCCGAAATCCTCGTGTCCGGTTTACCGTTCATCCCAAAGATGTACTAAATTATGTAAAATTTGCCTAAAAATTTAACCTCTTGCGTACACCATGTATATACTTTCCTGAATAAACTTTTAATACATTAAAAAAAACATTTTATTATTATTCACCATCACATCTTTCCTTATTTATACCGCAACAATTATTAAAGCTCCTTATTCGGCAATCAGACAATGCGCAAGATGGGTGTATGCGCAGGAAAATTAGCGTTAGCGCGCTCGAATGACAGTGGGGTAAAAAAAGACTGTTATAGAGAGTGTTATAAAAAGCGACACACTAAACTAGAAACATTTCTTAGAACCAATAGAACATATAATTTAAACGAGAGAATTGGCTTTGACAAGAAATGTTTACCTATCTGGAGATCGTAACGTTTTTCCCTCTCTTTCCAACTATTATTTTACCGCTATAAATAGCGACCGATAAGCGTCGCGTCTCACTTGGAGACGACTAGGCAACTACGATGGGTCAGGAGCACAGCGCAAAAAAGACCGGCTATAAGCCACTCATCGATGATAAGAAAAACCAAAAGAAGGAAGAAAAAAGTGCCTTCAAATCAATTACAGAAAAATACTGTACAAATGCCGGATCTATACCCGAAAAAAAGGGTTATAAAAAATTATAATTTATATTTCATAGAAACCATCGGCCCTTTTCAGGGCCACAAAAACATCCATACGTATAGAACAAACGCACACACATGAAAGTGGAGAGCGCAAATATAGCGCTTCTACACCATGTTAGCCTCAAATAAGGACATATCTGTTGCATTATTTAATGTCTACTTAGCAACAGGTACACCTTATCTGCCCCTCGAAAAATCAAAAATGCCCTACACCATAACAGACCCCTAGGCTGAGAGAGAGATAACGAGATAGAGGGGGATGTACGCTATACCGGCCTAGGCCCCGAAGCCGAGGGGAGGGGGAAAATCAATAACGCCTGTCTCGCTATATGGCCCTTCTTACTACTCTGGTGGGATCGCCGTACTCCGGGATACCCGCACACGTAGCAGCGCGGTTCCTCCGACTCTTCTTTTTGAGGTATTCCGCGCGCTGCTGCTCCTTCTGGCGGGCCACCTCTTCTTCATGTGCTTGCGCTCTGCGTGCGGCCTGCTTCTCAAGGCGCGCCTTCTCCTCCAGACGTTCGCACCCTTCGCGGAGCCGGTCAAGGCGCTCCCGCGCCCTCCGCTCCTCTGCCTCGAGCGCGCGGCAACGGTCGTACCTCCGTCGCCGAGCCCTATCAAGGGGGACCTGCTCCTCCCGCCGATCTTCTATATGACGGGCCCACACCTGCGCCTCTGGGTCGTCCCGCGATCCGGCAGCCTGGAGGTAGACGTCAAAGCGCGCAAACAGGTCCACCTCCCAGTCCTCCGACTCCCGGATGGTGTCCCTCAGGATGCGCAACTCCCTGGGCAGCTCCACCCAGCTGTCGGCGCGCTCTTCGTCGCTGAGAGAGCTCACCCCTGGGATTGATGGTTCGGGGGTTACACCCCAAGCTCCTGCCTCTTCGCTCGCCGGCTCGTTATCCGCCAGCGAGTCTCCAGTTTGACGGCTACTCTTCTCGATCACCGTGGCCGCCGTCTCGTCAGCGGCCCTCTCGGTGGCCCGGGCCTCGGTCTCCTTCTCGGCCCATTCATCAGCCGCTTGCTCGGCCTCTTAACGGACACGGCTCGCCACCTCGGAGAGGGTCACCAGAGAAAGCTTGTAGCACCACCTCCGAGTGGGCTGCGGGCCATCCTATGCCCGTCGCGGTCGCGAGACGCAGCATACGCGCCGCCCCGGTTTCGCGACGGGCCTCTTCTTCGAAGCTCTTCTCTGCTGGTTCCATCTTCGGTTGTTCGGGTAAGAGGAGGAAAGAAAAGGGTGATGATTATGGTAATGAGAGCTAGCTGTCGAAAATACAAACAATCATGCGTTCATGCTCGCGCGATGCGATTCATCACACACGTCTTTCGGGGTGATGTTTCCGCCCTATCACTAACTTTCACTTTAGTTGAGCCCTTCCGTCAGCCGGGCTTGCGCTTAATAATTTGCTGTTCTTCCGGCGGCTCGCTAGCCGTTACAATCTTTCGCTGCTCTGCCGCCGCACGCGTCCGCTGGCGCGGTTACCCGCTTTCTTGATCTTTTCTCGCGCTTATCCTTGACCCCCATCCCTATATCTGACGGCTCGAGCTCAGGCTCGTCTCCGCACGTTGCAGGCGGGTCGCGCGTCACCTCTGCTTCGCTATCATCCCTGGGTGGTCGGGTTTGGCTGTCGTCCGCTTCGTCGTCTACTTCGTCGCCTGCCTCGTCTTCTGCCGTATCGTAGAAGATTTTCATCTTCTCTGCCGGCACCAGCTTCTCGATTTTTCCGTCTTGAATGTTAGCATAAAGTTGACGCCGACAATGCAGTCTGTCGGAAGGTCCGGTATTATTGCCACGCGAACTTCCTTCTCCACATTGCCAACTCTGAAGGGCAGCCAGACGTAGCCTACGATCATCGTGTAGCTACTGTCTGCTAGTTTGGCGCCGCGACCGTGGCTCGGCATGAGTTGCCGTCCCAGTGCGCTCGCTAGCTGCAGTCCGATCGGACCCATGCGTACGCGAGATGCGCCGTTGTCGTATAAGGCGCGGAATCGAAAACTTCCGACCCTTGCCTCCATCCACCAGCGTTTCTCCTGGGGATTGTCTTCGTCGCCTGGGAGGTTATCTTCCTCTCCCGCTTGACTCTCCAGAATCGAGTTGATTACGTCGTCCGTCTCTCGCTCGCTTCTGCCGGGCTCTTTATGTACTTGCGTACCCTGGCCCGCCTCATCCTCCTCGTCAGCTGTTGCTGCTGACAGTGATGAGAGCGCTGCGGGCTTTTGCATGCTCTCGCCTGCCTTCTACGCTTTATTCTTATTTTCCGGACTCGGCGCTACTATTGCGCCGTGTCGTTCCTTCTTCTCAGACGAGTTTTCGCTCGCCGTGCGCGGTTCTCCCGCGCACGCTTCTTCGAGGCGTACACTCCTCTTTTCTGCTCTTGAAGCTTGTGCTGCAGAGACTGATCTCTTCTCTGCCCTGGTGACTCTAGAGCTCGCGCTCCCACTCACCGCCTTTTCGGTCTTCTTGGAGTTTCACGAGCGTGCGTCGACCGTCCTCACGCGCTCGCTTCCTCTTTTCCCTCCGGACAATCTGGCTTAAAGTGTCCGGGTTTGTTGCAGTTGTAACACAGCGCTTCGCTCTTCAGCTTACTGCCCTGGTGTTTGTTATGATGCGTGTTGTGTCTCTTCTGCTCGTACTTGTTGCTGCGCTCGCTTTCTGATCGTATTTTCTTCTCGAATTTTGCCAGCCTTTCGTCCAACATTTTGCTAAACATTTCTGCCAGTTGTGTGTTCCCGTCGTTTGCCTGTGCAACTTCGACTGCTGCGATTTACGGCGGTGCTGCGACTGGTTTGCGTTTCGTCGGTGAAACGTACGCTAGTGATGCCAGCATAGTCTGCTCGGGTGGCGGTGGCGCGCGGTACTCTTGGCTGCTCGCTAGTATAGTTTCGACCTCTTCTGCTTTCTCTCGGAAGCTATCCCAATCGTAGCAATCCATACGTGGTGTCAATCTTTGCAATTCTGGTTTTAAGTTTTTATGCAGCAGGTCTAACTGTTTCTCCAAGCACGGGCGAGGCCTTATCTCTTTCATCATTCCACCGAGGCACGTCACGTAGTCGCGCACGGGCCTGTGCGCGCCTTGGTACCGTTTTTCGGCGTCAGAGGCCAGGCGCTGTTGAAAGCGCCTGTTCGTCCCGTACCACCTTGTAGCTGCCGTTCGATATTCTTCCCAGCACCTCCAGTTATCTTTATTATTTTCATACCACTCCGCCGCAACACCTGTGAACACGTATGGCAGTGATTCCATTTTCTCCGCCTCTGTCATCTGTGCTAGCCTCATGTACGACTCTAGATGATCCATAAACCTGTCGATTCTATCTGTCATGCTCCCAGAAAATCGCAAGTCCCACTTGCAGACTATAGTCACGATATCTCTCACGAATGTTCTCGTCGTGCCTCGGTTTGGTGCGGGCGAGTGTCTTTCTGCAGCTTCGCGGCATTCTCTCCACCTGTTTCTAGGAGTTGCGCCTCTCGCGCCTGTTGTCGGGGTTGACGACTCAAAATTTGTCGCGTCGCTGAACGTGACTCTTGGTGGCGGTTCTCTCGACTTGCCGACCGTCCTGGTGCTGGAGGCACACGCTTCTGTTCGCTTTTGCTTGAGCTGGCTCACCTCCACCTGCAGACTTCTAACTGTTCGCTGCATTTTTCCCAGGTAATCTGCCATGCCTGGTGGCATCGTGTACTCTTGTCCGTCCAGCCCGCGATGCAGTCTTTAAACTCGTCCTTATCCGCTCCGGCTTCTTCCTGTACATTTTCTGGTACGACGACGTTCTCTTCGGCGGCGTTGCCTAAAGTTCTCTGTAGTCGTCCTTGTGTTCCTGGGTCTGAAATCAGCTCTTCCAGTGGATGCGGATTTGTTGGACCTATACTAGGCCTGGCGTGACTTGGGAAAATAAATAACACCTATTTTCATATAAAATACTTTATTAATTGGAGCTTACCCTCGAGCTTACTTAACACAAGTAATGAACTATAAATCGAACTAACAAACAAAGGAACTATGTAGATGCAATCGTATCGCGAACGCGTCTTTCTCGCATGAGAGCACACAGAGAAGTGAGCGCCGCCGCCGCAGCTGCAACGTCGACCCGAGAGAGGGAAGAACAGTCCCATCGTGCTCTCTGCAGTCGCTCGAATTCTGCTCGCTTATTCTCAATACTACCTCCCGAGCAGATTTCAACGACGTCGTCCAGCATTACGTTTTAGCGTCTGAAAAGAAGCAAACAAATGTAAATATTTTAAATAATAGTTTAAAAGCAATTTAGTTAGTTTAGCATGTAATTCAAAAGATAACGCCTTTGTGAATATATCTGCTATTTGATCTTTTGATGCGATCCAACTGACTTTGATTAGATTTCTGGCTACGCACTCTCGAACAAGGTGTTCTCTAACTACAGTCATATGTCTGAGTTTGCTTGTACTGCTTACTTGAGTACTGGCCTCAGCAGCTTTCTTATCGCACCAAAGAGTCAGGGGCAAGAAGGAATTTCTCAGAATCAAGCTTAACGAGTTTTGTAGAGATACCATCTCCTGACTAGGTTCGCTCATTGCTACATACTCAGCTTGACAGGTCGATAAAGCTACGAATATCTATCTATGGGTTTTCCACGCTACTGTGTCACCATAGAGCTTGATTACAAAACCACTCGTTGTAATCGAGCCTTTGCAGTCAGCAAAACTGGCATCTGAAAAACCTTGTAAGTTATCAAGCTTTCCTTCAAACTTAAGACCCAGACTTCTGGTGTGTTTCAAGTATCTGCAAACTCGTTTCACCATTTCCCACTCCTCATCAGTGGGATTGATTTGGTGTCTGCTTAACACATTCACCGCATATGCTATGTCGGGACGCACAGTGTTAGCAAGATACAAGAGAGAACCTACTATCTCTCTATAAGGACCGTTCGTTTTGATCAGAGTATTTTCGAGCTGATCTTCGCTTTCCTCTCTTTCTCGCCTTTCTCGGTTTGACACTTGGTTTGTCACCATTGGCGTTCTCTGAGGATCCATTTCACTATATCCAAAACGTTTCAGCATTTTATCAATGTAATTTTCTAGAGTCAGAGTCATCGTTTGATTTCGCTTGTCCCGACTTATTTCAATGCCAAGGAAACTCTTGGGCTCTCCCATATCAGACATTTCGAATTCCAACTTAAGTTTTCACGTAATTTCATCCAGCTTTTGTGTGTCATTACTGGCTATCAGTATATCATCAACATACAGCAACATTATCAGATATTTTTCATTGTTGCGCCAAGTAAAGAGACAGGGCTTTGAATCATGAGACGTTAGTCCTAGTTTTATTACAACTTCTGTAAATTTTTCATACCATCTTTTCGGACTTATTTTCAAACCGTACAAAGCACGATGACTTTGTTCTTCTCTATTGAGTCTAATTCGCTCCTAATAGCCTTTTGCCATTCAAGCTTGTTTTTCGTACTCATGGCTTCTCTGTAGGAATTCGGATCATTCTCCACAGTTGCTATGAACGCATTCAGTTCATAGTTTTCCAGCAAGTTTAATTCGGATCCAAGTACCTGTGACTCTGATGGACATTCGACTTCTTTTACTCTTCTTGGGCGACCTCTTCGCTGTTTTTCTCCCTCCGTCTCAGAGATCAAAACTTCATCATCTTCATCGAACATAACAAGCCATGTTTCTCTATTTATTTCATCCATTGGATTAGCCCAATCCTTAATGCTCTTTTTATTGTATTTGTCTCCAAACACGAGCTTTTCATTGAATCGAACATCTCTGCTTTCGTAGTATTTTCCTTCTTCTGGTTTCAAAAATAAATATCGAGTTGGTTTGTAGCCTATCAATACTACTCGTTTTCCCAGCTGATCAAACTTAGGTCCTGTTTTCCTTTGTACTTTGATATAAGTTATACAACCAAAACGGTTTAGTTGTTCCAGGTTGAGCTTGAAGTCTGGTTTGAACATTTGTAAGGGCGGTACAATTTCATTCGAGCTATGAGGCGTCCCATTATAGAAATAGACGGCTGCATTCAGGGCAAGGTCCCATATATTCTCATATAGGCGTGTATCGTACATTAAAGCTCTCGTGATTTTGGATGGTCTGATTAAAACGTTCAGCCACTCCATTATGCTCAGGTGTATCTGGGCTAGCTAACTGTAGCTCTGCTTCGAACTTATCTAGAACTTCCTGTGTATACCCTCCTGTAAATTCTGTACCCTGATCACATCTAAAGTAACAGAACTTAGCGTTAGATCCTAATAAATTTCTCGAGCTTTTAATGAAAGATTCAAGGCAATAACCCGTTTCGCTTTTCTGTTTCATTGGATACGCCATCGCAAGTCGTGAATAATCATCGATAAATACAGATATGAATCTGTATTTCTTGGGATGTGTAGCTGGACTGATCGGTCCCATTGTGTCTGCGTGAACAATTTGCAGAGGTTTACTCGCTCTCTGTCTAGTCGAACTGAAAGGTAGCTTGTTGAATTTTGACACAATACAAACTTCGCAATCAAGTACAGAATCATCGAACTTAATTTCCTTCAAGTTTTACAAATTTGGAAACTTTCTTTGGAATTCTTTCAACTTTTTCAACGAAGCATGTCCTAATCTGACATGCCATAGCATAGCTTTATTAGTGTAAAACAAGTTATTGATTTTACTGATATTAGATTCACAATCTATACTTTCTAAATCAATTGATTCAGTTAAATTACTTATTTTTCTATCTTTTAGCGTATTCCCAAAATTTGAATAGCTAGAGCATAGCTCGTTGCTTTCTTTGTTTACTTCTACGTCTAATTCAGTGTCAATTTGCATCGGTTCATCAAGCTTATTATTTTTATCAATCTCTGTACTTTCAAGCTTGTCTTGTTCACGAGTTATCTCTTTTGTTGCGGATTCGCTCTCCTTATAGGGCGCAACACTTACAGTTGGATATTCATGATGCCTTGTGGTTATATATGCAACAACCTTATTTACATTATTATTTTCATTTTTATCCGAGTTATTTGTTTCTAACTCTATTACCCAATAAGGTTGCTCATATATCCCAGAGACAAAAATCGTTTTTGACATCGGATCAAATATATCAATTTTCTTGTTATCCAAGTATATACCTAAGCCCTTATCAACAAATTTCCTCAGTGATAGAAAATTTTCCGACAATGACTTAGCATAGATTACATTTTTCAAGCTTAAAAAGTCATCATTTTTGGTGTAACCAGATATGTTACCTACTCCCTCCGATTTTATAATCGCTGAATCATTGTCATTTGCACATTTAATATCGAGCCTTTTAGTATTATTAAACGTTTTAAAAATTAATTTAGAATTAGTCATGTGCTCCGTAGCACCAGAGTCCGCCAGAAATCTAATCAGTCGGTTTTTATCGCTTTCTTCCGCGTTAAGAAGTGTACTGTCTACATACAGACCTGTGCACTCACCAGATTCGGAGGTTTTGGTATAATTATTATTGTTTTATCTATTTTGTCTACCTTTCCCCCGTGATCGGCCTCGGGCATGGCCTCTATCGGACTTGATTTTCTTAGGGTTGCTACCCTTCTGTGACTCGTAATTGCGTCGTTTTACACCACGACTAAAGCCACCTCGTCTACCACCCCGATTAGAATTTGAGGATTCATACCTTCTTTGACTTTCATTCTCCTTCAAAACCTTTTCCAGCTGACTCTCCGTGTATGGGCAGTTTGCACGGACATGCCCTTCGTACCTCTTGCATCTGAAGCACATCTTCCCTGACCTTGTGCATTCGTCCTGATGGTGGCCCTTGTTACCGCATTTGTAACAAAGCGCCGCAGGATCAGACACGTAATATGCTTTTGCTCCAGCTTCTGTAGTCTTTCCAGCTGATTCGATTGATCCAATTCGAGCTGTTTCCTGTCGCACAATATAATCTTTAAGTTAAGGTGGTTTAAAGTTAAAAGTTTGCCAGTCGTATTCTTATTCAAAAATTCAGACTCTTTAATTTGAGGTAAATGTACGACAATGGCCTCATAGAATGCATCGCATATTTCGTCATCTGATAAGGAAGGTGTGTCGGGCAACTTATTGTACAATCGAACTAATTTATCGAATCTATCCCAGAAAGCTGATGCTTTCTCTTTATGTGGATTGTATCGAATAGTGTGTAATTCTTTTCGAATACTTCTTGTAGTCACGTTCAATTCATTTTCTTTAATGCGTTTAATTTCATCAAACAATTCAATAGGATCCCGGATATCCGATACCTTTTCGTAATAAGAAATCAATCACGCACAATAAATCAGTAAGACTTAGTTCTGAAGTTAAAAAGTCTAAAAAGGTATTAACATTCAAATTTTGTGTTAATTTATATTCTCTACGGAAAGTAATATCTCTATTTGTTAATTCGATCTGTATTATGTCTTTTATACCAGTACTTTTACTCGAATCAATTTTATTAACTTCATCCTGAACTAGTTTTGCTATATATTCTCTAATCACATGAGGTTTTGTAACTACTTCATTTGCAGCATTTTGATTCGATGATCGACAGTTGTTTTGTGCAGATTTTCCATCTGATAAAATCTGTTCTTCCTCGTACAGTCGATCTTGTTCTGCCCGATACTGTACTTTTTCCTCCATCCAGCTGTACCTCTCATCCACTGCATATTTGTGCCTGATCAATTCGGTGACTACGTCATCGTGTACTCGATTGCACTCACTTTCGATTTTCCCTCTCAATTCTTTGTTTTCTTTTTCTAATTTATCCAGCTTAGCCGTTACCTCTGAAATTTCAATATTTTCATTAGAATCATTCAAAGAAAACTTTCCAAACTTAGCTGTCCCCTCATCCTGACGGAATTTGTTCAGTCCCAAATTCAGTTATATCGATATATTCGATTTAACAACAGGGGTGGATTTACCTTTCAAGCTTTTCTCAAACTTAATTTTCCAGCTGTCATTATCCACAAAATCGGACTTTTGTTCTTTCCCTTCATCGAACTTATAGGCCGGCCCACCGTCAGCAGTTACAGTAATAACATCCAGCTTTGGGGACAAGGTATTCCCACGTTGGCTTGGGTCAACCGTTTCAGCTGGAGCCACCTCTTCAGCTCGAATCCTTTTGATCTCCTTCTTCACGGATTCCAATAAACGTTCCTCGACGAGAGAGTTATCTAAGAACATTTTGTAAATGAATTGTTTGTTTTGACGAACGACAATCAAAACAAACACTCTATCACATGTAGCAATTTATTAAGCATGTGCTTAGTTGACGAACAACAATCAAGAAAGCAATACAAATTGCCTGTTTGTTTAAAAAAAAAAAGCGGGCACACGTCCTTACTGTAGTTGCGCTTTTGCCTATCAGTCTAGCGCGCTGATTCCGCGCGCGCTTCCCGAGTACCGCCGAACTGGCAACGTCGCCCTCACGCATGAAATGGTCGCACGACGCGACGAGCGCGCGAAATACGAATTCGCGTTCGCTCGTTACAATATATATATATATATTTAAACGGGCACCGCTCATAACTCGTCAGGGACAGCCACAATCGAAAAAATGGTAGAGACCAAAGTTGTAGGATATCGAAGGGGCAACCCGATGGTGACCTTGGATTTGACCTTGAACGCGTTTTTCAAGGTCATTTGAAGGTCAACTTTGGATTTTTAAATAGGAACCCCATTCTTTTATTGCGGGAATGGAAAGAGCGGTAAATTTTACGTTCAGAATGGTATGTTCGGTTGCGGCACTGAAGGTCATCTCAATGTCCTGCAGCCAGAATAAAACCCCGCCTACGTAATTCCTCTAGCAACGCCAAATTAAAAAAAAGTGGTAGAGACCAAAGTTGTTGTATAGGGGGGGGGGGAGAATTGTGACCTCGAATTTGAGCCAGTCCTACAAGGTCATTTCAGGGTCAAATTATTTTTTTTCAAACAGCACCCACTTTTTCGACTCCGGATCCTGAAAGCGTGTAAAATGTTGCACTTTAAACGAAGTAGTAAATTTAAAATAGAAGAAAAGATTTTAATCATTTAGCGTACCATTTCCTGCGTTTTGTCATCATTATAAAACTTGATGTCCAGGACCCACGACGAGGACGTAGCAGGGTGGATTTTCAGGTCCCATTTTGATCCGGCCGATGAAGGCAAGACGTGAAGACACCGGCCGATTAAGGCAAGAATCATAGCCCGGCCGATGAAGGCAAGACGTGAAGACACCGGCCGATTAAGGCAAGAATCATAGCCCGGCCGATGAAGGCAAGACGTGAATCATAGCCCGGCCGATGAAGGCAAGACGTGAAGACACCGGCAGATGAAGACAAGACCATGAAAAAATCACTTTATAAATAGAGTTTAAGCTTTACCTAATTAAGTGTTCAAAAATCCCTCCATGATGTCTAATACATAGTTGAATTCTTCGCTCAAAGCTTCCAACAGTCGACAGAAGCACATACCTTGGTATGCCTCTGCAAGTATTAATGATTCTTTGCATTTGATTTAAAAAATCTTGAACATCTAAACTTCTATGCGCAGGTGCACCATCATGTTGAAGCCACATACGCATTCTGGTTTGTATATTAACATCTTCTAACAGATTTGGTAATTCATTTGTCAGAAAATGGAGGTATCTATCTCTGTTAACATTACCGTCAAAAAAGTAAGGCCCAATTAGATAGCCATTAACAATACCACACCATACTACAAGACTCCATTGATGTTGGTGATCGACTGCACGGGTCCAATGAGGATTTTCAATGGACCAATAGTGGGAATTGTGTCGGTTTAGTTGACCTGTATTATGGAAAGTGGCTTCATCGGAAAACATGACGTACCTGAAAAAATGTGGATCGTTTTGCAATCTTTCCTGTGCCCATTGGCAAAATCGTAACCTTCTTTCAAAATCACGTTCTGTTAGCTCTTGGGTCAAAGTAATATGATATGGATGGTAACGATGGAGTCTTGTTATTCTTCTCACTGTTTCTCTCGGGATGCCAGATCGTACTTCTATTTGTCGAATTGAAATATGAGGATCTAAATAAATCATAGCAAGCACCACCAATACTCGTGGATCATTTCGCTCGATAGTCATTACTCTATGACGTTGTCGTGATCTTTGAGGTCCTCGCCTCTCTCGCTGTTCAATTCTCTGGATCGTACTTCGAGATGGATGATGATTTCTGTTTGGGAAACGCCTCCGATATAATTGTGCTGCTGCATTATAATTTCTTCGACACTCTCCCAAAATCAATAAAATATCAACAATTTCGCTTTGACTATAGTCCGGCATATTTACTTAGATTATAAATATTACAAAAATAAAAAAAATGACTCAAATCACATATTTTCAATTATTAAATTAGTATTTGAAGTCGATAAATATCTAAATAAATTTAAAAATTCTACTACATTACTAGAACTTAGACTGTTTTCTGCAAAAAATAATAAATAAAAAACTACTTAAACAATTATTTAATTGCAAATAGTAATTATTAATTTTTTATTATATAATAATTTATTGATTAGGAAGCTTTTATGAAATAGATAATAAATAAATATTTTGTAATTCCAAAAGTGTTAAAAGTAAATTTTAATAGATAACTTATAAAATAGTTAAAATTGTATTTTAGTAAAAGATTTATTTTAACTTATTAAATTTTATGAAGTGAAATCAAACTTATACATACATTTAAAATATGGGTAATTAATCGGAATATTTAGCTCTTAAACAATATTTTCTAGAATAATCGCTATGACTTGAAATTATATCAAACATTTTTTAATTTTAAGTAAATTGATTCTTCAAGAAATACCTTCATTACGTATTGCAACTTTTTTTATACAAGACATTAATACAAAAATTTTAATAGAAAATGTATATTCGTATTATTTTTAATATTAAATGAAATGATGTAAAAAGTACAATCTTCATTTGTTAACAATAATAAATATTCTGTTACGTCAGATAAAAATTTTTTTACATTAACATAACTTTAGATGCAATATTTTATATTAATATGTATGTTATTAATTAATTATTATCGTGTTAAATACAATATTTTACAGCTTACATATTGTACAAGTTTAAATAATGAACATACATTTTTTAGTGTTGTTGGTTGTTTATTATTACTTATCTAATTGAAAAGTGCAAAAAATTTAAGTACCTACCAATTTCTGCTGCAAAAATATTTCTAATAGAATTAAAATATTTATACAGTGGAATTATCACTAAATAATTATATTAACTGTTGCCAGTAATTGTATGTATAATCTGTGTGACGACATGGTATGTATTACAAACTTTATAATTCTGCTTATATATATGTATTTTCAACATGCGTGTTTACATGTATGTGTGTATAGCATATGTATACAAACATACGTATGTATGTATATCTATGTATACTTAAAACAATAATAATTTATGAATAAATTAAATGGAAAAACAACAACGTTATTTAAAAAAACATAATGCAATTTATTTCTGATTCAAATAATAAATGTGTGTAAAATAAATATAAAAACTTTTTTACTTTATACTTCGATGTTTTACTTTTTCTTTTTCTGTATCGATGGCTTTTTATTGTAAAATTCTATTCATATTTTGGCATTACGGTTTATCAATTTATGATTTTTTAAAAATAAAACATTTAATATTTTTTTTACGTTTTTATCAAACTTTGACGTTTTTCTACAATACTTCGATGTTTTACTTAATCTTTTTCTGTATCGATGATTGGCTTGTTAATAAAAATTTTCGTTAATATTTTTGGCGGAAGGCCGAGTGTGAGACTCTTTCGACAATTTTCGGAGGCTATTTTTATTTTTGCAAATCCAAAGTTCGGGCGGCAGGTACGGCGCGGGGCCGGGGCGCCTGCTTGAAAATCATTCGTGAGTTAAGCGTCGTAGGGGAAGGTTCGACGGAGTCGCGGTGGCAAGACTGAGCGCGGGACTTATTTTAAAAGGCTTATTTCGGGAGCCATTTTTATTTTTCGCACATCAGGAGTTCGGGTAGGTAGGTGGCGACCACCTAGAGGAGTCATTCGCAAGTTAACCGTCGGAAGGGATCATTCGGGGAATAGCGAGACTTATGTTTGGACGCTAGCGAGGGCTCATTTGCGTCTTCGCCGCTGGACAGAGAACATCTAAGAAGGGATTTCATCTCGGATACAAAGTAAAAGTAAAGTTTGAAAAAAAATAATTTGACCTTGAAATGACCTTGTAGGACTGGCTCAAATTCAAGGTCACAATTCTCTCCCCCCCCCCCCCTATACAACAACTTTGGTCTCTACCACTTTTTTTTAATTTGGCGTTGCTAGAGGAATTACGTAGGCGGGGTTTCATTCTGGCTGCAGGACATTGAGATGACCGTGCCGCAACCGAACATACCATTCTGAACGTAAAATTTACCGCTCTTTCCATTCCCGCAATAAAAGAATGGAGTTCCTATTTAAAAATCCAAAGTTGACCTTCAAATGACCTTGAAAAACGCGTTCAAGGTCAAATCCAAGGTCACCATCGGGTTGCCCCTTCGATATCCTACAACTTTGGTCTCTACCATTTTTTCGATTGTGGCTGTCCCTGACGAGTTATGAGCGGTGCCCGTTTAAATTGGGTCACCCTGTTTATTGCTTATATTTGTTTATATATATATATATAAACAAATAAATCAACTTATATTTTAGATATATATAGGCAACATGTTAATATTGCGCTAAAAATTATAAATAATAAAAAACTAATAGAATAATAAGTTATTGAGAAAATATGTGAATGGCTTCACCGTACACAAGGATCCATTAAGTATACTTTTAAATTATAGTGGAAGTATAGAAGTACAAATTAATAAAAAACAAATGAAATATCACTAGTTTTAGACATATGTGGAAAACATGTCAACAATGCGCTATGATTTATAAACAATAATAAACAAATAAAATATGTTAGTTATTATGAAAAGATGTGAATGGCTTCATGGCACACAGGTACATTAAGTATACTTTTATATTATAGTAGAAGTATACAAATTAATAAAAAACAAAAAAATATCACCTATTTTAGACATATGTGGGTAACATGTAAACAATGCGCTGTGAATTATGAACAATAATAAACAAGTAAAATATGTCAGTTATTATGAAAAGATGTAAATGGCTTCATGGCACACAGGTACATTAAGTAACAGAAGTGATATATTTTAGATGTTTATTATTATTTATAATTCATATTATTATTATTCTAATTTATAGCTTATTATTTACATGTTGCTAATATATATCTAAAAAAACTAAACCATACATTGTGAATTACGATTAATAAACGAACGCATTTACCGCGATAATCTATATTGTACTCATATCATCGCCCCGATATTTTCGCAGCGATCGTGGATCCGCAACAGCGAAGTCGGACTCTGCTGGGTACCCGGACACAATAGTGTCGAAGGGAACATCAAGGCAGATGAACTGGCAAAGCTTGGAGCGGAGAAAGACAGCAGCGAAGCGATCAGCCACCCACTGCCAACGATCAACGTGATAAAGACGACCATTGACAGAGTCATCGAGGTAATTCACAACGAGAGATGGAGAACACGAGATGACTGTTTTACATCGAGAATGCTGTGGCCAGAGGTGGACAAGGAAAAAACAAAGAAGCTGCTAAATTACAGGAAAATCTTTTTAAGCACGATCACAGGAGTAGTAACAGGTTACTGTGCGATCGGGGTCAATCTCAAGAGATGGGGAAAGACGAAAGACAACTTCTGTAGAGAATGCTGCGAAGAAGAAGAAACCATATCCCACCTGCTATGTCATTGCCCAGCCCTGGAAAGCAAAAGGCACAATACGTTGGGCCATAGCTTCCTAGTGGAACTGGACGAGGCAGCAGGAATGGATATTGGGAAGATAAAGAACTTTGCAAAAAACTGGAAATGCCTTCAGCAAAAGTAAAGGAACTAGGTTAGCTCCGATCTATCGACAAACAGGGTATCGCAATGGGCCACAGGCCACCGAGCGAAGTGCGGTTTTCTTTCGAAGACTGCACAGAACCCTTCAAGCTAACCTAACCGAAGATCGAACCCCCATCCTCAACTTCCCAATCTGTTATCTTACTGCCTGAGCTATTTGTGCTGTTGTAAGTATTGAAATTCTATACAGTTTTTACCTAAAAATATGTTTGATTTATGATTTTGTAAAATTTACACGTATACTTCAAGATAAAAATTGCAAAGATTTAAAATATTTTCGAAGTTAAGAATGATATTTATAATAAATTTGATATTACCATTATATTATTTAGCATAGAAGAATTATTCTAATTTACAAAGATGAAAACGCAAAATAAACTTATGTTCAATTGTAAAATTATAACACCGCATATACGTGAGTATAGCAAAAAAAGGCTCATATTCCACAACAGTATTTTATTATTTTAGATTATAATGCATAAATATTTTTCATGTTTGACTAGCGGGCAAATAGAATCGACGTAAGGGCAATTTTTTAACGTTCATTAGATTTTCAAAATTTGACTATTTAAGGTGCTAACTGCGGGCTTCGCGGCAGCTCATCACTGCCTTTGATCTCGTTAATTTCGACGCCAGAGTTTTGAGAGCTGCTTGACTGTCTGTGTAGATAGTCACCTTCATTGGCGCACCATCGTTTAGCTGTGCCAATCTCGCTGCTTTCTCAATTGCTAGGATTTCCGCTTGCAGAATGTTGCAGACGTTCTTAAGCCTGTATGACTTTTGAACTCCTAGTTATTCTGAGTAGACTCCTGCTCCCGTACCTTTTATCGTTTTTGAACCGTCTGTAAAGATTGAGATCTCGTCCTCTTTTATTATTGAGTTTTGTTCCCAGTCTTCTTTCGTCGGTATTGTTATTTTGATGTTTTCTTTGAAACTTAGGTAATTGACCGTGTAGTCCGTCTGCTGTGTTAGCAGGGGCTTTAGGTTTTTACTTATTTTCCTCATCTCCTTCATGACCGACGCATGCCCGTGGTTGGTTTGTTTCCACAATTTGGAGTCTCTTAATCTCAGAGCCCCTTTTGCGGCTAGTGCTTTTACGTACAGATCTATCGGTTGTAGGTTTAGCATTGCCTCTAATGCCGCTTGTGGTGTGCTTTGAATTGCTCCAGTGATACCGAGTGCTGCAATTCTTTGCACCTTGTTAAGCGTTTTCCTGTTTACTTCCTTATCCATGGCTTGCCACCATACTAAGGCTCCATAGGTAATTACAGGTCTTACAATCGCCGTGTACATCCAGTGTATGATGTATGGTTGTAAGCCCAATCTCTTACCGTACATCTTTTTGCATGTGTAGTATGCGTTTATTCCTTTTTTCATCCTTTCTTCCACATTCCTTTTCCAAGTGAGTTTGGAGTCCAGGATGATTCCCAGATACTTTGCCTCCTTGGATAGCGTGATTTCGCGCCCTCCAATTCTTGGCGGTGTGAACTTAGGTATCTTGTATTTTCTAGTGAACAGTACTAACTCGGTTTTACTTGGGTTGACTCCCAGACCGTTCTGTCCTGCCCATTTAGAGATTTCCCCCAGTGCTGACTCCATGATATCTCTAATCGTGGTTAGGTCCTTACCCGTGATTAGTACTACCACGTCATCTGCATACGATATTATTTTTATCTTTTTATCCTCAAAGGTTTTTAATATCTTATTGATTACTATTAGCCATAGTAATGGGGAGATTACTCCCCCTTGTGGCGTACCTCTTGTGGTTTTCCTTTTTATCGAGCTGTCACCCATCTCTCAGCTGATGGTTCTGCTTTTCAACATTTCCATTACCCAATTGATGGTGGTTTGAGCCGCTTCAATTTCTTTTAAAGCTTTCTCTATTGATTCCGTGTTCACATTGTTGAAAGCTCTTTCTATGTCTAGAAATGCACCTAATCTGTATTCCTTTTCATGTAGAGCTTTTTCTATAGTTCCCACTACCTCGTGTAGTGCACTCTCTACAGATTTGTCCTTCAGATAGGCGTGCTGCGATGTGCACTTCTTTTCTACATCTGTGGTCTCTTTTATGTGCCTGTCCACCAGCCTCTCTAATGTCTTTAACAGAAACGATGAGAGACTAATGGGTCTGACGTCCTTTGCTGTCGTGTGGCTTGTTTTACCTGCTTTGGGTATAAATGCTACTCTCACCTCTCTCCATTTTCATGGTATGTATCCTAGAAGTACACATTCAGTGTAAATCTTTACCAATAGATCGATTATCGTGTCTAAGGATTTTTGTAGCACGATTGGCATTACTGCGACCGTTTCCGCCGATTTATACGGGTTGAATGTATTGACCGCCCATGTTACTTTTTCCCTTGAAACTATTCTCCTCGCCACCTCCCATTTGTCCATGTTGGCTGTCTCTTGTTGCATTTTTACGCATTCAGATTCCTCCTCGTGGCATCCTGGGAAGTGGGTGTTCATTAGTAGTTCAAGGGTCTCTGCGCTGGTTTCAATCCACGTGTCGTCCGATCTTCTGATACTCTTTAGAACTGTTGGGTCCTTTTTCAGAATCTTCCTGAACCTAGACGCCTCGTGTGTGTCGTTGATGGATTCGCTGAAACTTTTTATGGATTCCCACTTGGCGCACCTAATTTTTTCTTTATATTCTCTAAAACTGGTTTTGTACTTTTCCCAGCTATCGTTACTATTTTCGTATCTGGCTGCGCCGAGGAGCCTCCTTGTTGCTTTCCTCAAATTTCTCAGCTCCGCATTCCACCAGGGTTTGGTGTTTTTGCGGCTGTATCTTATGGGGCATGCTTCTCGGAAGGCTCCCTCTAGCGCCTCCTCTAACCATTTAACGGAGTTCTCAATGTTTTCGTGAGTTGAGTTTGCCGAGATCTGAGTTTGTGCCCATGTTCCTAGCTTTCCCTTCACTAGCTCTGAGAACTTCGTCCAATCTGTTTTTTCTGGGTTCCTAAAGGTCCTAGTTTCCGGGGTATCTCCTATGGATTCCTATGGTTGGAAAATGGATTCTCCTATGACCTGAATAGGAGTTTTTGAGGAATACCCTCCAATTTTTAATCGCGATAAGGTCCGAGTTTGTGGTTAGAGTTAGATCTATTACTTCCTCCCTTATCCTATTTGCAAAGATTGGCACGTTGCCTTTATTGCATATTATAAGTTGTTAGAAAGTATGTACTCCAAAATTGACTCACCTCTTTCATTGATGTCCGTGCTTCCCCACTGGACGTGGTGTCCGTTGGCGTCACTTCCTATCACCATCTGGCTGCCCTTGTCTGTGATATTCCTCACTAGATCTCGGAGTGCTTGTGGTGGAGGCTCCTTTTCGTCATACGGCATGTATACAGATGTGAGGATCAGCGCTGGGCTGTTCCTCTGTTCGTGTACAACCGTCGTCATATCATTGGTGCTATGCTGTGACAGTAGTTTGAGTTTTAATTCCCTCTTTGCTACTATACAGGCTCTTTTCTTACCTGTTGTTTGAGAATAGAACAGGTCATATCCTTTCTAGACAGATATTATTTGTCTGAGTGGCAGTTTCGACCTTGGCACCACTTCGAGCTTCGCTTAGGGCAACTTTATTTTTTAATTTTTTTGCGGTCAATTTATTTTGATCATTAACAAATCAATTTTACATAATTGTTTAGTAAAAATAAAATAATTTATTTTAATTGAAAGAAATGATTCAATTTTATGAGTGATTTTTAGTTTCTTCTTTTGTAAAATGAAATATCATGAATAAACGAGAATTAAAAAAAAAGTGCTCATTTTGATTAGAGACAACGGTAATACCTTAATATTACAGCTCAATGAAAGTTTATCAGATTTTTAAATTAGAAACATATTCAGGAAAAAAAAATCTACACGAGTAAATACGTATACAGCAGCCTATGCAAATTTTTGAGTCTTTTGGATACCTCAGTGACGATAATAATAAGAATATTCGTTCTAATTCTATATGGAGTCTCAAAGAGAATCACATTTTTTAACTTTTCATTTGTGAATACCTTTATATTTAACACACACTTTTTGTAAAGAATTTTTTTCTAAAGTAATATTTGACAAACGTATTGTTTTTAACAACGAACAGTAGGTACCTCTATGCATCATAAATATTTTTATATGAAATACATTCACTGAAAAAGGTTTTATCGATATTCCCTAAGCAAGTGAGCGTATGCAAAAAATATATTATAAAAACTATTTGCCCTCATGATAGAACCTCCTCAACTTAAAAACAGAGTTAAATGTCGTTTGTATTAAATTTTTGTCAACCTGTTCATATTATTTACTTTAACTCATTATTTGTTACAAATTAAATTTTTAGAAGTTACCTTGAATGATATATACCTCGTGTATCAAAATGAAATAATAATTGTAACCAAGTAAACAAAATTTGATTATTAAAATGTAAAATGATGTATATACAATTATTACCTGATCGCAGTCTTCTACTTCTGTATTTGATTGATTTTGATTGATTATATAATTTATTGATTCAGATCCAATAGATGAAAATTGCCGTGTTTTCTATGAGAAAAAAATACATACTGTTTATTGATAACTTTCCATAATTTGATTGATAACAAAAATATTTTTCAATAATAATATACTAACCTCTACGTGATTGCGAGACTGCGATATTACATTTCTGTGTCTGTATGCACTCCTTTTTGCAATGGCTTCATCGCCAAATTCTCGGTAGCGTTTATATCTATGTATATCCATTTTTTACAACATTTAAAAATATAAAACTAAACAAAAACAACTTTGTTCGGAGGATAAACAAACAAAGCTTTCGGGTTTATATTCACTCTCGTTACACGCAAAAAAGACCAGGGGGCGTATCTTCGAGGATGTATGTCGTCTGACGTCTGCCGTTGTCGCTGTCGATTTTTGTCTCTCATGTTTTGTCGCTGTCGCATTCTCACAAATATCGAGAGGCGAACGTCATGGCCCGAACTGCGACGGTCATAAATTTGGTAACAAGATCGTTTCGACTACAGAGTGGGAGTCGGGAGAGTGGAGTGCAGCAGACGGCGCACATGAAATGCGCCTATGCCACTGGGAATTAAGCCAGAGTGCGCGAAATGTGGGACCCGGGAGATTCCGCTCTGGCATGCCACCGACATCAGCAACCTCTGCAACGGCTGCCTCGAGAAGGAGAGGGCTAAAGTAGCCTCTGCTACTGGTACCCAAGCACCTTCTAGTGCTGCTAATAATAATAACAACAAAGAAGAGGAGCAGCAGGCAATTGATTTTGATTTTTTCATCATTTATATTATTATATTATTGCATGCATTTCAGCCTATGAAATCATCAGCTCATTACAACAGTTACAACTCAAAACCCTACAAATCGATTTTGAATTATATACTTTATTTCAGACATCACTGGCAAACATCATAGCAAACACGTGCCAACAGTATCCTGGAGGAAAATATCGCTAGGTAAAACTTTCAGCAGCTATTTCTGGTATCAGTGATGTCAAAGATGCGATCACTATAGCCTCTAATGAACTGAAATTTGGCCGTCGAACTGTTATGTTTATGGATGAAATTCACAGATTCAACAAAACTCAGCAGGATACATTTTTACCTCACATTGAATCTGACACTATAATACTGATTAGAGCAACCACTGAAAATCCATCGTTCAGCTTGAATGCAGCCCTCTTAAGCCGATGCCGTGTCATAGTTTTAGAGAAATTGACAATTGAAAATCTAACTGAAATTTTAATAAGAGCTATTAAAGCTGCTGGTGGAGCTGTACATAATTTTGAAAAACCTCCGAATGCTTCCATCAACAAAAATCAGGGCAAGTGATGACAATGCTGCCTTGTACTGGATTACAAGGATGATGGCTGGTGGGGAAGATCCTGTCTATATTGTTAGAAGACTTGTAAGGATGGCTACTGAAGACATTGGCTTAGAAGATCCAAAAGCCTTGGGTAATTAACATGATAATATGTAAAACTAGAGAATGTTGCAGTTTATCAAATTTTTTCATGTATCAATTTTTCTTCAGGTGTGGCTGTGCATACAATGCAGAGCTGTAAAATGCTAGGCATGCCTGAGTGTGATGTATTATTAGCTCAATTCGCAATATACTTAGCCAGAGCTCCAAAATCACATCTCATGGAGGATTCTCTCAGGGCAGCACAGCGTGTTGTAGCAAACTACAAAGACGCAGAGCTACCAGTTCCTCTGCACTTGAGGAATATCCCTACAAGTATTCTTGGTAAATCTCTTTGAAAAAGAGCTATTATTTTGAAAATCAATGAAATTACACATATAAATTATTGTAGGTAAATAGGATAGATCAATACTCCCTTACACGAGAAACAAAAATTGAAACTGAAAAAGCCAAGGAAATCAAGGAAAGGCATGGATAACAGAGAGCACATCCTACTTTACGTAATGGTGGTTCTTGGAGCGGATTCATCAGAGTTTAATTTGGACTCTAGTTCACATGGTATAGTCATTCTTTTTCATAAATTATTAGATGCACCAAAGTGTTACCAAATCAAAACACTCTTATTAACTATGATTAGTCAAAAAAAAATTTGTACGTGTAGCCTTCTCAAAGATGAAATAAACAAAACAAATGTGCAATTCTCTTTTATTTTTATTGCTACGTATAACAGTTTTTATTATAAAATATGTTAAGATGCCATTATGAGAGGATCAACGGTCATGAAACAGCAAAAGCTTCCAGAAGACACTGAGAGAGAAGTCAAGCTTATCAAAATACGAGATTCTATGCAGAAAGAGGATGGACCAGTGCAAAAATGGGTGGCAGAAGTATCGGCCCACCAGATCCCGTAAACGATGGTACGGTTCATTTGTCAATGTCTTTTGTATATTTAAATTCATGTTTATGACGAGATAACAAGTCTTTTGATCTCTGAAATTTCTGCAGAGGTTTTTGAAGGCTTTGATTCAAAAGTAATAGAGCACAAGATGGTAGCTCATATGACAGGAAACTTGGGACGGAAAAGATCCTACAGCTCATTTGTCATCACTGGTAACAAGAATGGATTATGCGGTATTGTCTTGGGCAAGTCAGCTGAGGGAAGACCGGCTTTGCGTTTGGCAAGAAACAGAGCTGGATTCAAATTAATGCATGTTCCACTGTGCAAAAATCACACAGGTAATCAGTCATATTCCCTTCAAGTCTTGTCATTCAATTAATTCTTGAATTTGCTGCTTTCAGTGTTTCATGACTTTTTCACTCAGTTTGGATCCACTAAACTGTTTGTTACAAAGAAACCAGAAGGCTATGGCCTGGTTTGACACACAGTTATCAAATGTGCTTGCGAGGTTAATGGAATAAAAGATTTGCATGTCAAAGTAGAAGGTTCTATCCATTACCAGCACATCATCAAAGCTTTCCTGATAGGACTACTGAGACAGGTGAAATTAAATTCATGTTCAATTTATACTTATAAATAAAATAATACTGCAATGATGTTTATGCCAATTATCGTTTACAGAAAACACATCAACAACTGGCAGAGGAAAAAAAATACATCTGGTTGAAATGAGAAAATTTATTTCTATTGCTACGTATAACAGTTTTTATAATAAAATATGTTAAGATGCTGCGCACATATTACTTATGGCAAACAATTTTTTTCAAAATATAAAATTAAAATTCTTAAAATTAAGCATGCGTTGATTATTTACTTGCATTGAACTAGGCTGTACCCTCTTCAGATTTCGCTGTATTATACAAAATAAAATATAGGGCATTGTTTATTTATTAATACAAACGCGGTATACCATCAATTTCTTCTTGCCCATTGGAAAATTGAAATTGAATGTCATTATTCATATGAATTTTATTATTGCGAATATCAAAAGGTGCTCTGCAAGTAACACATTTTTATAATTAGAAAAATTAAATTTATAATTTCTTTTTTGTTTTTACTTACCCATGCATTAATCTAAAATTGTGTAAGATCGCAGCTGCATTTATAAGCATCCAAACTTTGCGTGGTCTGTAATACAGTTTTCTGGATCTACTTATCACTTTCCATGTGTACGTGTTCTTTAGTGTAAACATGTGCTGGGGTTCCTTCTGCGGCATCAAGAATTGGAGTCAACAATGTTGGAGATCTAGCGTATCCACTATCTCCTAAATAGTCAAAAAAATAGTAGTAAAATATCAGTTTTTTACATTATCTTTTTTATAATTATTACTTTTTAATAATTATAATTACCAAGGATATAATAAAGTCCTTCATTTTGTACAATTTCTCGATTGTTTCTTAGATATTCCATGTACTCACGAGCTTGACTGAAATTCCAGTTAAACTGGTCATTGTTACTTCCGGAAATGATACGGATACCCCTAATTAGATAATTACAGTCTGCAATCTGTTACAAACATTTAGAAATTTAGAAATGTATAAAAGACAGTATTGTATAAAAATCGAGGAGGCTCGACAGTCACTTTGAATCCAAACTTTTTTCTGTAAAAAATTGACATATATTTGTTATAAGTAATTAGTTATAAGTATTAGTTTTTTTTGTTGTCTACCATTTTATGGTGCGAAATCTTGATTCAAATTGACGTTCGGATCCATTTAATACAAACTTTGGATTTAACTTACAATTTGGACATTCATTCCTGGCCCATGCCTGTAATTAAAAAAAGCCTCTTCATTTTCAGAAGGACGTTTCATGCAAACTATAAAACCATCAACTAATCCAATAACACCAGGAATTCTTATCGTCCTTTGAAATATGAAATAAAAGAAAACAGTATAATAATAAATAATAATAATCATAATAATTATCTGTTATTATTCTTGTTGTGAAGTAGGAAATTGAATAAACTGTGGTGTTAACTGCAATATTGCTTGTAGAAAGGAATCAAGATAACGGCTTGCTGTGGCCTGCCCCATAGGATGTCGGTAATCATTGGAAAATCCTTTTTGGAAGCTACCTTCAGCGAAAACCTCAGCATTGATAGAACCACTAGATGAATTGGTATTGAATGTCGTTCACGATGCATCCTATCTTGTAAGAGATCTATTAAGATCATTACAACATGAGGCGGCATTCTAAACATAAGTCATGCAAAATAAAATGTATAAAAGCCAATCGTTGATTTAATAGCAACAATATAAATATATATAAGTTTTAAAGATATACACCTATAATACCGCATGAAAATATCTGCAGGCATCAGGAAAGGATTTGATGTATCCCGTAAATACTTTTTCAAGATTGTTGATTGACGAAATATAAATCTATTTATTAATTCCTGTGCTTCATTAATAATATTACGAACAAAGTCATTGTCATTGTCCTCCATCATTATCGGTGTAAACTTCAATTAGTAGAATAATATAGAGAACCACACGATATCGTATAATCTGAAAGTTTTAGTATGTAAATATTCTATACGTTGCGCGACAAAAGAGGAGCGCGTTTTTCACGACGTCGCGGTTTAGCTATTACCTCTGCAGCGTGAGCTTCGATGTATAATTCAGCCGTCAATCTCTGCAAGCTGCTTTGGAGCTTTAAGAAAAAAATGCTTGAATATACAGCAGTGCACCGCCGTGTTTCACAGTATTCCTATTAATTGCACCTCGGTGCGTATCATGTGCTCGTGCCGGATTCCAACGCAGCCGCCCACTACTAATAAGATGTGTATATAATAATACTAACATTCATTTTCGTCGTTATACACTTCTATGATCCCGCACAAACTGATGCTGTTACGGCTGCTGTTGCTGAGCTTGTGGCTTAGCCCTTATTTCACTCTACGCGCGCCCGAGTGCGGTAAAAAAGACTTATAATGAAATTTGCGCGGGCACGTGTACGTTAGTCAATCGAATAGCAGTCGTATTACTTGTATTATTATACACCTTTCTCTCTCTCTCTCTCTCTCTCTCTCTCTCTCTCTCTCTCTCTCTCTCTCTCTCTCTTTGGCCCCGCCAACTGCACGTGAGTACACAAAGTCCTGCTCTGCTTTGCTTATTTTTCTGTGCACTCTTACTGCCGCACGCTGCCTTCGGGCCTATTCTTTTGTAGTTTATTGCATGCGTTATTCTGCAACCTACAACGTGATATAATATTCACTGGAGGCTGCAACTTCCTACAACGCTTTTTTTCCTGCTTCAACATCTGTCGCTGACACATAACCTGCAAACACGCACGGCTTCTCTCCTCGCTGCACGGCGTCTCTTTTTCCCTCTAAGTGATCCACGTGGAGCCACCTGTTGGACAGACGGATCACCACCATCAAACACAGTAAGTTATCGACAGAGACATAACATCGTCTAAAATGAGCGGAATTGGTGGGAAAAATGACGAAACGCCAGTTACGTGTGCTCACTGCAACAAAGCAGCCAGGGGAAAAATGAGGACCGGTGAGTTGTGCAACGAGCATTTCCACACCATTTGCGTCGCTCTACGGTCCATAATGGTGGGAGATGCTCCCACACTCGCCTGTGCTGCCTGTGCAGGGGAATACGCCGTCGTCACGCCCAAGATCACGCAGACAAGGGCGAAATCGGCGGCAGCGACAGCAGCAACGGCAAACACATCCGCCAAGGGCACGCCTGTAACAGGTGTACCCAAGAAGAATAAGTTTGCGCCCTCATCTCTTGCCGGCTCCAGAATCCAGTCGCCTGCAAAAAAACAGGCGACGTCCATCGAGGGGTCCCTCAAGGACATCTTCGCGGCACTGAACGACATCAGGAGGGTCCAAAATGAGGCCCTTCAGGCACAAAACACCGTGTCTGAAAGGGTCTCACGAATCGAGAAGAGTCTTGGCCCCCTAGAAAAACGCCTCAAAGCCCTTGACGACTTGCCTGCGCTCAAGACGCGGCTAAGCAATGTCGAGTCCTCCATCTCTGAGCTGCAGGCACAATACCAAGAACTGTCGTTAAGGAGCTCCGTAGAGCAGCAGAACAACAGCATTGCTCCGGCCTCGGAGGAGATCAACAACCTCCGCAGCGAGCTGGCTGAGATTAAGAGGAGGCAGGAGCGCTCTGCGGGCAATGTGATGGTGATCACCGGCCTGGCCTATACCCAGGAGACGTCACTGCAACTCCTGGCTTTCTCCGTCCTGGCTGCACTAGATCCCACGGTCCTGAAGCGGGACGTGGCAGCCGTCAGGATCATGGGGAGACTTGACGCAAAGAACATCAATGCGCAAGGTGACAGCAGACTCCCACCTCTAGCTGTCACTCTCTCTTCCAGTGCGCTGGCCCGCTCCATCATAGTGGCCAAAGCCAGGAAACGCAAGCTTCACACTAGTGAATTGGAGGATGCACTACTGGAGGAAGCGAGAGCTATCTGCCCAGACCACCAGGGACTCATCAACATCAATGAGCTGCTTCCTCCAGACATCCACAAGCTGCGAGTCAAGGCCAGGCTGGAGGCAAAGAAGAGAAGGGGATGCCGCTCTTTCGTGAGGGACGGCAGGATCTTCATCCGTTCTGGCGAGGACAACGAACGGGCCACCATCATCACTACAGATGATGATCTTGAAGCTTTTTTAGCCCGCACGCCGCCAACAGCCAACACGGACACCACACACTAAAACACATACACATCATCCCACCAAAACCACCATCTAAAACATTAAACTCATCCACATCTACCTCTAAAGCGTCTCTGTCTGGGGGCCTAAGGGTTTGTCATTTCAATGCGAATTCCCTTACGGGTCACATTGAGATGATCAGGTTCTTCTTGTCCACTCGTTCCCCCTTCCACGTAATAGCTGTAACTGAGACCTGGCTAAGCGACAAGATATCGTCCATCCCTTCACTGGACGACTACACTCTGTACAGACGGGACAGAAACAGGAACGGTGGAGGTGTGGCCCTCTACATTCATCACTCATTGACAGCTAGTATTATTTCGTCATCTGACGGTGAATGGTCGGGCAAACCAGGTAAGCCGGAGTATCTTTTCTGTGAAATCGCAGCTAAGGGAGTATCACCCATCTTCGTGGGGGTTGTGTATCGCCCTCCTCATTCTCCCTTTATCCAGGGATGTAATTTCATTGAACAACTAACAACACATATGCACAATTACTCCACGAAGGTCATCATGGGAGACTTTAATGCAGACCAGCTTTCCTCGTCTGAAGACGCCAACTTCATCAAGGCTTTCATCGACGAAAACTCCCTTACTTCTGTGCCATATGGTGCAACCTATCACAGACAGGACTCTGACACCTGACTCGACCTATGCTTAATCGATGAACAGGATCGCCTGCTCTCATATTGGAAGACAGACACTCCTTTCATCAACGGACATGACCTTATCACAGCCACACTCGACGTACAGATTCCACGCCATGTACCTGCTACATACACCTACAGAAACTACAAAGGAATTTGTGCTGAGAAGCTAAGGGACTTCCTTAGCGCATGTAACTGGTCATCTTTCACCACGCTATCACTTGACGAATGCATTACCATCCTTAACGACAACATCACGAAAGGCATAAATCATCTCGCCCCATTAAAGACTGTGACACCTGGACGTAAGCGTCACACGTGGTTCGCCGCGGCTCTTCGTGACCTCTTAACTGAAAAGAATAGACTCTACAGGCGCTTTCGCAGAAGTCGACTACCTTGGGATCTATACTTTTATAGAATCGCAATGGACGACGCTCATAGACGGGTCGAGGAGGCCAGGCTGAATTACTATTATTCACGCTTGTCTACTCTGACCGACGTTGCAGAGATATGGAGAGAGCTTGAAAATCTTGGTATTACTACCTCTAAATCTTCTCCACCTGTTCGGTTCTCTCCAGATCCTCTCAACAAACACTTTAGTTCCATCTCAAATGATCCTCAAGCTCCATCTGTTGAGGAGTATCTGCGAACCCTTGAGAGTCTAGACCTCCCTGAACATTTCATCTTCAGGGCTATCACAGAGTCGGACGTGTTGGATGCAGTATCACACTTCAATACCCAGGCCAGGGGAAGCGATGGCATCCCACAGGTTGTAATCTCCAAAGCATTGCCAATACTCGCTCCTTTACTTTGTCAAATTTTCAACCTGTCTTTGAGCGAGGCACGCTTTCCTTCCGCCTGAAAGTCATCGCTCGTAAGAGCATTAAACAAGATCAACTCTCCAACAGCTGTAACAGACTACCGTCCGATCTCTCTACTTTGTTTCCTATCTAAGGCGCTGGAGTGGCTGGTGCACAATCAAATCTCTGAATACCTTGAAACAAGACTTTATCTTGACAACTTCCAAACTGGTTTTCGCACTGGCCACAGCACGCAGTCCGGCTTAATTAAGCTGACTGATGATGTCAGGCTTGGGATAGACAGGAAGAAGGTCACTCTTCTACTTCTATTTGATTTTAGCAAGGCGTTTGATACGGTGTGTCACGTCAGGCTACTCGGAAAGCTATCCTCCTTCGGCTTCTCCAAGCAGGTTATCCGCTGGCTTGCATCGTACCTCTCGGGAAGAGAACAGGCCGTCATTCGTGACAACAATGAGATCTCTACCTTTCTACCACTAAACACCGGTGTCCCACAGGGGTCAGTTTTAGGCCCCTTGTTGTTCTCGTTGTACATCAATGATATTGGTTTTTGCCTAGATTCAGATGTGTCCCATCTAATCTACGCGGATGACCTGCAGATCTACAGCCAATGCTACCTCGAGGAGCTTGACTCCTGTTCTGTCAGGATGAGCGCTAACGCCGAGAGGATAATGGGCTGGGCTGCGCTGAATAAACTTAAACTAAATGTAACTAAAACTAAGGCTATCGTCCTGGGTTCCCCCTACTATATAAACGCTCTACCTTCTACTGCTAACATCTATATAAATATAGGGGGAGCCCAGGTCAACTTTGAATCATCGGTGCGCAACCTGGGGCTGGTTCTTGACTCCGAACTTACGTGGAAAGAGCACGTTACACACATTTGTAAACGTGCTCACTCTTTAATGTACCGTCTCTATTTTTTTCGGAAAAGCACTAGCCTTAGATTGCGCCAACATTTAGTGCAAGCACTCCTGTTTCCCCTCATTTCTCACTGCTTCCGGCTATTGCTCACTTGCTTACTGCGACCTGACTCAGGAACTTGACTTAAAACTGCAGAGGCTTGTCAATACGGGGATCCGTTATATCTACGGTGTGAGGAGGGACGAGTACATCTCCCCTTACAGGCGTGAGCTGCAATGGCTTAACATCGCCGGACGTAGGAAATACTTCATGGCCTGTTTTCTAAGAAAAATGTTCAACACCTCAATACCTACTTATCTATTAGCCTATTTTGATTTTCACGTCGCGCTCAGGCCTGTGAGGGGTGAGGTGACTCCACTGGACATCCCGTCCTTCAAGACGGAGACGCTGAAAAATTCATTTTTCATCAGCGCCTCCTACCTCTGAAATAGCCTTCCGTCTCATCTTCGCAACACACTATCCATATCACACTTTAAACAAGCAGCTAAAAATGACTTCTTCAATCTGGAAAACACATAAACATCATACAAACATACACACATTCTCATTCATCTCATTTCACTTCATTCCATTTCACACTCTTCACACGCACTAGCACCCCTACACAATACACCCTACACAAAATTTTTATTCTTTTTATAATATACTATAATTGTATATGTACAATACAATGTACAACAATAAAAAACAATTAAATCTAAAAAAAATCTCTCTCTCTCTCTCTCTCTCTCTCTCTGTTTCTCTGTATACGACTGTAAGTATATATAACTATTGTATTGAGGGACACACACACACCACTGTATATTATGTACGCGCTCCAATTTCGCTATTCCGGGGTATTCCTATTTCGGGACGATTTAGCGATTTATTCAATATTTTATTAAGAGCGCCATCAACAGCTTAAAAGTTAGTACCATATCATATCTCGGACAATAACGTGCAAATCTGCAGTATTAAATTTATATAATTTCTTTATATATATTAACAATCATGGACTTCACGTTCAAAAGGAATTTGTTTACTCAACCAGACTTAGCGATTATCGCGAAAGTTCGCTGCACTCGATATATGTTTAATAAGGATGCGTATAATAATGGAGATCAAACTCTAAAGAGACAATTTTTTGAGAAATTGTCTCAAGAGCTTAATCAGCGGTACACCCCAGGCTGGACCAACATAACAGGCGTGTATTACTTATTACGCGTAGTTTTTCTCTTTAAAAATAAAAATGTCTTGTTACTGGAAATATAATACTAATTATATATCATTATTATTTGTGTTACAGCTGCTACTGTTAAAAATCGATGGCAGTAGATAAGAAGGAAATTTTCAACCGTGCATGGAAAGTACGTGTTTAACATGAATTCGTTGAGCCCAGAACAACAAGATGTGTTTGACGAGCTTAAATTTCTGGCTCCGTATTGCACCCACAAAAATCAGGTGCAAGAAGATGTTAACGCGGACGAGGAGGAAGATGAAAACGATGAGAGGTATGCAGCTGCAGCCCAAGAAATAGAAAATATTAAAAGAGATATGAATGCGTATAATAATGTAATAAATCAATAATAAAAATATCCATTACATGTAACGTTTCCGAATTTATTTCCAACCCGTATAGTTTCTCGTCGTGGGAGTACAAGGCGTATGCCGCTCTGACTATCGCAGCGAGAAAGAGTGAGGGGGAGGGGGAGGGAGACGACTAAACAAAAAGTGGTGCGTGTTCTGTTATTACGCCGCCTGCTTTTATTTTCAAAGATTTTCACACTTGGCGCAATCTCTTCGCGTGCCAAAAGCCGACCTTCGCCCGATATGTGTTGTCGAGCAGAGGATCCGACTCGAGGATTTTTTAACGTGTTGTTGCGCGCATAATTACCCGTTTGGCTGCTTGCTATAGAGGCACACGCGGAGCCGTTCCGCTGCTTTCGTATCAAAAACAGCTAATTAGTAATTATATAGTACACTTCATTTTTTGTTAAAAAATTACCATGCCTCCAAAAAGATATACAGTTAACTCTAAAAGAAGGTAGTATAAATATCAATTACACGCAGCAAAATTAATCCAAAAATAATCTCGTTTGATTATATACAACTATTTTTAGAGAAACAATAGGAGAAGCTCAGAAAATTTATTTAATAACCTACATGCAAACCCACACATTTTTTGCAAGACGACAAATAACTAAACTTGGACCGAGTGGAAATAAAAAATTCAATGACATGTGGAAGCATCTCACATTGAAATTGAATGCAATTAGACCTGCACTTAAAAGCGAAGCCCAATGGATAAAAGTAAGCCAAGATGGGTAAATCTTAAGATTAATATAAATCTTTTAAGTATATATTCAAGTTAGGCGCGTTTTCAATGATCGAAATGTATCGTTATAGTCACGTGATCAAGTGAGTATAAATCGAAAGGGTTAAGTAGACGCGATATGCAAATTCGCTCTCTTTTGCGGTATAGACACCGAACGCACGTGTGCCTCTCGGAACTCTCAGTGGATTTCTTCGGTTCTGTGAATTAAACGTTTCATTTCGTGTATCATTTAGTCAATTATTCGGTATTTTCTACTTCTACAGTAACACTTTTAACGTTAAATTTATTTATGTTTATATATATATATATATATATATATATATATATATATATATATATATATATATATATATATATATATATTTCCAGACATGGGTAGGACTCAGACTTCAAGCGAAAGAAAGAGTTAGCAAATTCCTTCATTCGTACAAAAAAACTGGCAATAATACACCAGCAACAGAAGTACTTTCAGAGCAGGATTTACAGATTACTAATATTTTTGGAAAGTATGGAACGGGTGTAGCAGTAACTGCAGAATTAGGATTTACGCACATCAAAGCACCATCAAGTAATTATTTTATTCTAAACATTAATCTGTATGCGCATGTATATTTCATATAAGACATCATATTATAATGTACTATAATATATTTTTAAAATGCTTATTATTTTATTTTATTTTTAGTTTCGGTAAATGCAGCTAATGTCTGTTTTCCAAGATTTGAGGATCATCATACTGATGATACGTAAGTAAAAACTATTCTTCTAGCGAAACTTTTATTATAATAATATTAAGTTTATAAATCCCTCGCTCCGGTACAAATTTATAACGCGTATGACCATCGAATCTTTCCCTTCGCCATGACCGACAGACAAAAGAACTCGAAACAATACTTTCGGCTTTCTTTTGTTTTTGAGACAGTCAGCTTTTTTTGGATCAATTCGCGCCACGGGCTTAGTATAAACAGTGTACCTACCGCTGAACGCACATATAAGGTTAGGTTAGGCGCAGATTCCCTAATAGAACGACTGAATCTCACTTTGCCGCTTCCCTTTGAACGTATTAGATCTATATGGACAAACTGCGGGAAATCATGGAGACGCGCAAAAAGCAGTAATATTTTGCTCTAATATATTAATTATTTTTTATTCAGTTTAAATTGTGTATTATTTATCTTATATTATTAACATTATTATTATAATTTTTTTCAGAAGGAGTACTGTGAGACCGACAAACTCTCAACTACTCTATTTACTTGAAAAAATGCAGAAGCATTACCTGTCAAAAACAAATGATCTTCATGAAGACAGCGAATTAATCATCTTCATGACTCCATCTCTGAACGAAAAAGAGAATGCAAAAGATTCTGCAGGATGGGCAAGAGTATGTATGAATAGTTTTATTAAATATTAAATTATTGCAATTGTATTAAATCAAAAAAATTTTATTGCAGACTTGGCAGCATTTTATGACAACTGCAAAGAAGCATCAAACAACCCTGTCGGCAGAAGAACGTTTGCACCTGATGGATTATCAAGCGAAAGCTCTTTCTTTTTACTCAACATATAAACATCAGCTTGAAAAACGCCAAAACAATAATGAAAATACATCTAATATCACGAAGGAAACGTTAGAAGAATCCAAAAAGCAGATTAAAGTGGAACAATCGACCAGCTTGCAATCTTCAGAGGCAGCTCTGATCTCCGATTCACAATTTCAAGAAGAGTATCCAAATTTATCAGCAGATACGGGAGGAATTTGAAAAAAAAACAAGAGAATTGAAGATTGAATTAAAAACATACATCGATCAGGAGATAGAACAAATAAAAAACACAGTGGCAAAATTATACGATGATTTCATTAAGAGTTAAGTGTTATAACCAATGTGCATTGATTAGTTATTATGGAATTTGTTTGTATGGATGCTACATTGAGAAGTTTCAGAACCCTTCAATCATGTGAAAATCAAACGATAGTTGTATAGTATAGTTGCATAGTTGTATAGTCTCAAGCTCTGGAATCTCAGAGCTTTTAAGAATTTATTATTCACAGCGTCAAACATATTCACCAGATATGGTTCATTATATTATCACTGGTGAATATTTATCAAAGAATCAGCAAGCTGGACAATGCTTGTTTTACAGCACCAAAACCTTTGATTTGGTCCACGTGATTGAGGTGACGAATTTACACATTATAAAAACCCTGTGGCATCCAAAATTAAACCAAATCTTTGTAGGCTGTGGTTAAGGTATTGTCAATTATTATTACGTACAATGAAGTACATTAAGAGGAACCAAGCTTTGTGTTGTTGAGCAAAGATATAAGCAAAAGCACCTACACATGATGCCAACACGTAAGATAATAACTCCTCATACTTAATTTTAAGAATTTTCATTTATATTTTGAAATAAAAACTGTTATACGTAGCATTAAAAATAAAAGTGAATTCATATGAATAATGATGAAATTGAGAAATTCAATTTCAATTTCTCAATGGGCAAGAACAAATTGATGAAATACTGCGTTTGTATTACAGTGCCTAATATTTAATTTTGTATCTTAACATATTTTATAATAAAAACTGTTATATGTAGCAATGAAATAAATAAAAGTGAATTGCACATTTATTTTGTTTCTTTCATGCGTTGCTTCATCAACTAGTTCTTTTTTTGTTTCTAAAAAAACTACTTGTGACTTTGAGAAAGAGGAATAAATAAGCTGGGAAATATTTTTTAGCTATTATCTACTACTACAACCGTAAAGACAAAACACTGTTCTTTTTTTATAAATTTTAACATACTATAATACTATACAATTTTTCTGAAGAAATCTATTAAATTTTTAACTATCTAATAGGTAATTGCTGTTGTTTATTGGATAAGATAATGTGGTTTCTTTTCTTACTAAAAATGTATCCTACTGAGTTTTGTTGAATCTGTAAATTTCATCCATAAACATAACTGTTCGACGGCCAAATTTCAGTTCATTAGAGGCTATAGTGATCGCATCTTTGACATCACTGATACCAGAAATAGCTGCTGAAAGTTTTACATAGCGATATTTTCCTCCAGGATACTGTTGGCACGTGTTTGCTATGATGTTTGCCAGTGATGTCTGAAATAAAGTATATAATTCAAAATCGATTTGTAGAGTTTTGAGTTGTAACTATTGTAATGAGCTGGTGATTCCATAGGCTGAAATGCATGCAATAATATAAATGATGAAAAAATCAAAATCAATTGCCTGCTGCTCCTCTTCTTTGTTGTTATTATTATTAGCAGTACTAGAAGGTGCTTGGGTACCAGTAGCAGAGGCTGCTTTCGCCCTCTCCTTCTCGAGGCAGCCGTTGCAGAGGTTGCCGATGTCGGTGGCATGCCAGAGCGGAATCTCCCGGGTCCCACATTTCGCGCACTCCGGCTTAATTCCCAGTGGCATAGGCGCATTTCATGCGCGCCGTCTGCTGCACTCAACTCTCCCGACTCCCACTCTGCAGTCGAAACGGTCTTGTTACCAAATTTATGACCGTCGCAGTTCGGGCCATGACGTTCGCCTCTCGATATTTGTGGGAATGCGACAGCGACAAAACATGAGAGACAAAAATCGACAGCGACAACGACAGACGACAGACGACATGCAGCCTCGAGGATACGCCCCCAGGGAACAGGAACAACTTAAACATAGGTTTGTATATCTATATATATGAGGAACAGCGAACTGTTTCTTGTATCTGTTCCAGTTCCTCATATATATATATATATATATATATATATATATATATATATATATGGGACGTTTCACGTCAACCGGACCATGAGTGCACCCAAAATTTGGGTTAACCTAACAAGACGTTTGAGGTCTCAAAATGATCGTCTGGTCAAGGGCTTTTGAAAAAGTTCTGGCCTTTTCAAAAATCCAAAGTGGCGCATAAAATATGGAGCCTGAAACCCAAGTTTTCATAGCACATTCAACAAAAACAATAGTAAAAATGTTCTAATTTGTGAAATATCCCACCAAAAAGCATGTACAACTTATGATAGGACATATTATTGACAATGCTGACGGAATTCCAAAATCAAAAATGGCCGAATCAAAATAGTTGACATTATACCGCCACTAAACCAATTTTACCGCAACAAATGATTTTAGATCAATTTAAAGTATCGATATGGGGGTTTGTGAGGTAAATGGTTATAAATGTATTATCGGAATCAGTATTTGTGCACGTGAATCTTATATTTCTCCCTCTTATCAATTCTGGCTCCTCGTTCGTGGTGTTTTTACTAGTGATAAATGGCTTTCGCCGATATCATAAATTACTCTGTTCCTAGGTTCATTGGCATTTGAGTAATGCATGACTTTCAACGTTTCATTATTTTCTGTGATAAATCCATGCCCCATTTGTATGTTTGTGACAGGTGGACAGTTTTTAAATCTCTTTGTTACGAATTGACGAGTTTGTTCGTGATCTTTTTTGGTGTATAAGAAAAATTTTATATTGAATGATCGCCCATTAGCCCATGAATAAAGAGCTTTAACATCTAGAATTGCTTTATTTTTTGCAGCTTATAAGCTCGCTCTTGTAGCTTCTCTCTTTACTATCGCTCCAACTCCATCGCAACTACCTTTTCCGTGTGCTGTTGCAAAACAGTGCCATTCAGCATCAACGCCAAAATCTCTCTTATGACTCATTAAACTACTCATTTGATAACGATTTTTAAAATGCTGTTTAGCACCATCAGTAGCATATATTACCCTTTTTACTGTGGGGCAAACCTTGCGAATTTCAGGTATAAGCTTTTGCTGCATTATGTATACTGCAGTGGCATCATGAGTAGTACAGTGATCGGACATAGATACCGGACTGAAATGCTTTAGCTTGCCTTCAGATTTATAATAAACAACAGCAGGAAAAATCGTACTTTGATCATTATTAAAATGAAATGCCTGTGCAGCATCTTGGGCTGTAAAAGCATAGTTCTCAGCAAAATCCAATTGAGCAAGAACCTCTTCATCTGAAAGATTATTTTTCTTCCCAGAAATAAACTTGGTTTGGGATCCTCACATAGAACGAAATTCAAACAACCTTTATAATTCTTCAGAATATTGTTTGAGATTTTTTCTATATTTACTGCGTCAATCATCGCCTTGAAATTTTGGTGTATCGTACATACACGTACATTGTGTGTACCAGAGGATCCTGCAAAGACACAACATTTTGGTCTCAGTTCCGCAAACTTGGTAAGCCCAATCGGATGTTCAGGAAACTGTTCTTTAAATTGATTATGAAGGTTCTTAATATCAGTAAGTAATAATCTTTTCTGCACTTTTATTTTTTCACCATATAAATAAATACTGACGGTATCTTTTTTATTTGGCATAATTCTGCTATTAAGATCATTTTCATAAAAACCTTCAACTTTCTGAGTAGTTTCTGCAGGTAATGTTTTTCCACGTTTTGCAACAGGAGAAGCCAAAACTCCATCTGATTCTCTTAACTGTTTTGCTTTACGAGCCATTCTGTGAGACACACCAAATTGGTTCATAATTTTACGTATTGCCCAGTGTTCGGGCAAAATAGTAAGAATACTGACACGTAATGGATCGTTCTCCGGCAGGGATTGGAATTTGTTTTTAAGTCCAGTTAAAATATCTGTAAGATCATCTTGCATAGGTGCATCCGTGTTTGAAACCGAAGGTGCAACGAAAACCGATGCATTGATTGTCCAACATCTTCACTGATCACAAATCAGTGAAGATGTTGGATAATCAGGATAGACATCTGGAAATTCTTTGGAGATCTTCCTAAGAGATTTGCTGTGTCCTGTATTAATATCAAATGGATTAACGCATCTATCGATACGATATTTTTTCGCAGGAGAAGACATTGTTGTAGGATATGAAAAAGCACAACCAAAACAAAAAAAATGTTAGAAATAACAAAATTACGGCTAGTACAGTTGAACAAGGAGTTGCCGATAAAGTAAGACTTACTCAACAACTGCCTTAAAAAGGACGTTGAAGAAGAAGTCGCCAATGTATCTATTAATGTACCTATTAACTATGACGCTACTTCACTTGTGGGTAATGCGCAGCCGCCTAGCGGCGCGCCGCGGTACTAGCGCCGCGGTGATAAGCGCTGCAGCGTGCGTGGCGTGTTCGGCGGGTTGCGCGTTAGCAGGGGCTTTTCGCGAGAGAGTTATGCGGGTGGGTTATGACAAATATCCGCCAGTTTATATTGGCCATATTGAATTTTGAAATTTTGAGGCTAAAATAAGATTCAGCGGCCCCTTAAACTCCCATACCGATACTTTAAACTGATTTAAAATCGTTCATTGCGGTAAAATAGTTTTGGTGGTTGTATAATGTCCGCCATTTTGGATCGGCCATTTTGGATTTTAAAATTTCGAGGTTAAAATAAGGTGCAGTGGCCCCAAAAACCCCCATATCGATACTTTAAACTGATCAAAAATCATTTGTTGCGGTAAAATGGGTTTGGTGGAGGTATAATGTCCACCATTTTGATTCGGCCATTTTTGATTTTGGAATTCCGTCAGCATTGTCAATAATATGTCCTATCATAAGTTGTACATGCTTTTTGGTGGGATATTTCACAAATTAGAACATTTTTACTATTGTTTTTGTTGAATGTGCTATGAAAACTTGGGTTTCAGGCTCCATATTTTATGCGCCCCATTGGATTTTTGAAAAGGCCAGAACTTTTTCAAAAGCCCTTGACCAGACGATCATTTTGAGACCTCAAACGTCTTGTTAGGTTAACCCAAATTTTGGGTGCACTCATGGTCCGGTTGACGTGAAACGTCCCATATATATGTATACAGGGTGGGCCATTTTAATCAAACCAGTCTAATAACTCCTAAATTAAGCTATGAACAGAAAAATTGTTCAGATGAAAGTTGTCCAGGATCAAGGGGGACATCTTTTTGTGCAATTAGTTTTAAACTTGAACTCAAATTTCAAGGTCATTTGAAGGTCAAATTTTTTTAAAAATTAGGAACCCCTATTTTTGATAGCAGATTCGGAAAGAACAGGAAATTTTACGTCCGAAACGTCCAAAAGTCAACATCCTCTAAAAGCTCTGGAAGTCGATCTCTGAGCAATGCCAAATAGCTATTCTGGTTAACATTTTGACCGAAAAAATATGGCCCAATCAGGTAACCATTAATGATCCCACACCACACCATTAAACTCCATCGGTTTTGATGGTCAATAGCCCTGTACCAGTGGGGATTTACAGGTAGTGACTATTGTGCCTATTTAATTGACCATCACTGCGAAATATAGCCTCGTCAGAAAACATAACAAATCTGAAAAAATCTGGATCATTTTGTAAAACTGCTAAAGCCCACTGGCAAAAGTTAATACGCATTAGAAAATGGCGTGGCCTCAGCTGATGAACTAATCTTATGTGGTAATCGTGATAGTGGAGATTATTGAGAATTCTCAATGCTGTTCTTCGTGGTATACCGATTTCTCTTTCAATTTGTCGACTACTAATTTGTGGATTGAGATGAACAGCTGCTAAGGCGGCTATAACATTAGGATCATTTTCGTTGTATTCGTGGTGTCTGCGTTGACGACGAAGATGTCCATCACGAGCTCTTCGAAGTAATCTGAAAAGGAGGAATTTTCAAACTGTATAATTTTTAAATCAAATTTGTAACTTCTTATTTTCTTACGTAAGACATTGTGATTTAAATTGAAGACAGCGTGAGAACAATCGTTACAATTCATATTAGATTAAAGAAATTCAACTTAAAAAAAAAATATCTAAACTGGAAATGATGCACTTTGGCAAATACAATTATTAAAAATTTTTTTTAATATTACAAAAGCAAAATGCTGTTTAATATTTTATCTTAAATAATGTATTTTTTAACATCCTACCTTTATTGTTTAACCATTTTTTACGCTTTTGAAACGTTAAACTTTTACTTGACCCTGCTTCGACCGTGAATGAATTGACAACATTGATATTTAACGTTCCATTTCCCACTCCCATTAAGAACTCAGATATTTAAAATTATCATGTTTACTTCAAAATTTACTTTTGACCACTAAAAATTTGTTAACGAATGTTAAACAAGCATCCTAGTGAGAGGCAAGGGGACTCGCAGTAAACAAGCACCCCAGTGAGAGGCAAGGGGACTCACGATAAACAAGCACCCCAAAGGGAACATAATCCTAATACGTCCACGTCGTTGTTCCTGGGTAGCGCTGAAATTAGGGAATTATTTTGTTTTCAAGGTAAATATTTTCATGGTCATTGTCACATTGGGTTTGAATATTCATCATAAAAGTACATTAACTACGATTATTCTATCAGAAAATGCGATTAAATAGCAATTACAATATTTCTTTACGTTTGACCTTGAAATGACCTTGTGAAGGTCATGAAAAAATTTTGAAATACCGTTTCGGACGTAAAATTTGCTGTTCTTTCCGAATCTGCTATCAAAAATAGGGGTTCCTATTTAAAAAAAATTTGACCTTCAAATGACCTTGAAATTTGAGTTCAAGGTCAAAACTAATTGCACAAAAAGATGTCCTCCTTGATCCTGGACAACTTTCATTTGAACAATTTTTCTGTTCATGGCTTAATTTAGGAGTTATTAGACTGGTTTGATTAAAATGGCACACCCTGTGTGTGTATATATATATATATATATATATATATATATATATATATATATATATATATATATATATATATATATATATATAATATATATATATATATATATATATATATATATATATATATATATATAAACCCATGTTGAAGCTGTTTCTGTTCCCAGGGGCCGTATTCTTTAGGCTATATATGGACCAACACTATGTGGTATAAGCCCACAAAACTTGTCGCGACGAAGGTCATCAAGTTTGTCGTCCACATAGCTTATGTGGTGTATTTTTGACGATCGACGCGATGACGGTCATGACCGTCACGAGTAGATCGCATCACGCATGTTAATAAGTTTTCGCGTGCCAATATGAAAATCCGATAAATAAACTATATCATTTAATTAATTAAGAAGTGAACTTTGTTAATGCAAATTAATAAATGAATAAATTAATTAGGTTAGGTTTTCACCTTTTGAATAAGGAAGTCGGTATTTTGAGTAATATTTTGTTGTAAAAAAATTATTTTATGCCTTTCAATAATAACTATGTACAGGCAGCTTGTTTGCCTCTATAGGAGGCCTTAAAAAGGCTTATGTATGTGCAGTGTGATTGCATTGGATATGTGTGAATATGAAAATAGCTCAGATTTCCAAATAGTAAATAATATACTCGAGCGAGCAGCCACTCACTTTCGAGGTTTGAACTTGCTGGCCAACTTCTCGTCCAAAATTTCTAAGGAGAGCTTGACAAAGTAATTTCCGCACTGGAGCACCAAGATTACCCAGATACTGACTAATGCGCATAGTGGCTCTCAAGAATTTACAGCTGTGTGCAGAGCTATCGGTGCTGTAAGTTGTAAACAAGTGCCGGAACTTGACAAGAGAGAATCCTGAGAAGAAAGAGAGAGAATCCTCAGAATCCTGTGCACGCTTTCAGGTAAACAATTGTTGATGTAATCAGTATTTTTGATTAACTGGAGATTTGGAAAAAAATCCATTTTTTATATGCCTCTTTTAAAGAAAGCCAAATTATTAAATTGAACCTCAGACATACATCGCTTCTTGAGTTTGTGGATGGAAATAATTGGGTCTTGTGGAGCAGCACATCGATTCCTTCAATTACTTCATAAACAGACAACGAGAAGGTCCCTGGCGATGCTGATCCGCTGTTTTATGTCAAGTAAGTCTTGTCCTGATGTTGATGGTTGAAATTCAATTGCGTATAAACTAATGTGCTCTTTTTCTAATACATAAATTTAGGTACTTGAACGTTTCCATTGGCACTCCTGAGATCGAAGAAGGATTCAGCTATTAAGGATAATGTTCATAGTGGTAATACATTGTTATACGCACTGGCATTTTGTAGAGGAAGCACTACAATACCTCTAACTTAGATGATGAGCTGTTAAGCAAAGTACTCATTGCTTTTACATCATCTGAAATGATCGTTGGCTACTCTTATAATATATATATATATATACTGGATACTGTATCGATGTCATTCAATACTTGTACCTCTGATATTTTTATCAAGAGTTAAAGATTACATATATAAGTTTAGCGAAGCAGTTATAAGTGTTTTAACACTTTGTACCTCAACTACTGCCAGTACACCTGATGTCAACAGAGAAGATATCCCACCCAAAGAAAAACTCCTAAACAAAGATTATCGGCACTGCAAAGTGTGTAATAAGATTAATCACTTTTATTATAGTAATATTGTATTTTTAGTATGTTAAAAGAAAAAAAACTATATGTGCATTCGTACGACTGATCCGATTTGATCTCATTTTTTATACATTAGGTTTTAAATTTTGAATTTAGAGTCAAAGTATTACTTATATTTTAAAACGAAAAAGCATGTTTGGGAATTGTCTTCAGCGTGTTTTCAATATTCTGACTAAAATTTTGACTGATTTTTGTAAGATGTGAGTGTTAAAAAATACCCTGTGCGTATACTAGACTTATAAGATTCGAACCAATGACTATTGTTTAACGCAATTTTTCTACGAATTGTATAAAAAACGAGCTTTTATTTATATGTTAAAATAACTGTATTTATGCGATCTCAAGAAAAAAAAATGTTATAATAGTAAAGGATGAAAAAATAAACATATTGTTTTTAATCAGAATTTGTAGTACTTACTTATTTATTCAATTCATTTATTACAATATACATAAGCCTTTTTAAGGCCTCCTATAGAGGTAAACAAGTTGCCTGTACATAGTTATTATTGAAAGGCATAAAATAATTTTTTTACAACTAAATATTACTTAAAATACCGACTTCCTTATTCAAAAGATGAAAACCTAACCTAATTAATTTATTCATTTATTAATTTGCATTAATAAAGTTTACTTCTTTATTAATTAAATTATATAGTTTATTTATCGGATTATCATATTGGCGCGCGAAAACTTATTAACATGCGTGATGCGATCTACCCGTGACGGTCATGACCGTCACGGGTAGATCGTCAAAAAGACACCACATAAGGCTATGTGGACGACAAACTTTATGACCTTCGTCGCGACAAGTTTTGTGCATGGGCTTATACTACATAGTCTTGGTCCACATATAGCCTAAAGAATACGGCCCCAGGGGCCGTATCCTCTAGCTTATATGTGGACTATAACTTTGTGATTATGAATTAGACATGACTTGTCGTGTGGATCTTTGTCGATCACATCCCAGATAACATCATGTCGGCACAGTGATGGCACAATGATGACATGCGTGTGACATGCGTGGCTGCACTGTGACTAATTCCTGCCCCGCTCCCAGGACGGCACAGTGACGGCACGTGTGGAAAGCACGCGTGCTGTCCATGTGCTGTCACAGTGCTGAATCAATGTGCCGCCGCGTGGACTCAAAAATTCAATCAGCGTGAAAGCACTGTGCCGGCACATCGCGGTCACAGCGTGCTAGCACACCGTGACAGCACTGTGCCGTCACATTGCGGTCACAGCGTGCTAGCATACCGTGACAGCACTGTGCCGTCACATTGCGGTCACAGCGTGATCTCCACAGGCAGCAATTAACTAAATATTTTTATTTATATTAAATTAATAATATATTTACTAAATAATAAGAATATATTAATTTTAATTGATAAACTTTATTTTTTATATATTATTTTTTAAAAAATAATTTTTGTTCCATCGCAGTCTGCGAAAGTATGTATGATCGAACGTCGGGGTCGTCTACAAGGCACTCAATTTGCATTGCTTCGTCATCGCTTTCATCTTCATTTTCTTGATCATTATAATTCTTATTTCCTTCATCTGCATCACTCGCCTCAGCTACTGCATCATTTTCTTCATTATAATTAGCCTCCATATCTTGCGCATCATTCTGGAACTCAGCAACACTCTCGATATCATCGCCTCCACGATTGCCGATATTTTCCAGAGAATTTTCGTCATTCTGGACATTATGAATCTCGGAGACGACGGTTGTTGTGTTAATATTATGTGGTCTGAAAAACAATTTTTTTGTTAATAAAAATAAATAGGAAGCCGAAGGCAAAGAAGGAGGCTGGTAGGAAAGAATGGAGCGAAGAAGAGTGAGAGCTAGAAAGGGCGAGATGGAAGGAAGGCGAAAAAAGGGAATCAGGGCAAAAAGGGTGAGAGCTTGTAAAGGCGAGAGGGAAGAAGGGGAAAAGAAAGAGAGTGAGAGAGAGAGGGGGGAGGAAAGAAAACTAGGAAAAAGGTAGAACAGGATGGAGAAAGGAAGGAAGAAGAGAAGGGAATTAGGGCAAAAAGGGTGAGAACTTGTAAAGGCGAGAGAGAGAGAGAGAGAGAGAGAGAGAGAGAGAGAGAGAGAGAGAGAGAGAGAGAGAGAGAGAGAGAGAGAGAGAGAGAGAGAGAGAGAGAGAGAGAGAGAGAGAGAGAGTGAGAGAGAGAGAGAGAGAGAGAGAGAGAGAGAGAGAGTGAGAGAGAGAGAGAGAGAGAGTGAGAGAGAGAGTGAGAGAGAGAGAGAGTGAGAGAGAAAGAGAGTGAGAGAGAGAGTGAGAGAGAGAGAGAGAGAGAGAGAGAGAGAGAGAGAGATTGAAGGGTTGCAGGGAGTGAGGAAGACATGAAAGTACAGAGAAGAGAGGGATGGTGAAAGGTACGGTAATCAAGTAAGAAAGGAAATAATAATAGGCAGTGAAGAAGGAAGGGGAGGGGGCGATAGTGAAAGAGTGAGGGAGGGGAGAGAATATTATTATTTTACAGTGTTAAAAAGGCTACTCACAGTAGTAAGGTATCGTTGCGACTCAGAAATTCGTTCTGCTCCTGCTCCATCACCTTACTTTTCTTTGGAGTACTGGCTTCAAAGTAATCCTCGCTCCCACACGGAGAGCGAGATCTGAGTCTGGACTGTCGAGGTAGTTCCTGCTTTTTTTGAAGCTCCATGCTCCTTCTCCTCGAAGTGCTTGTTTCGAAGCGATTCTCCCTTAAATCCGGCGATCGAGACCTGGATCTGGACTGTTGAGGCGGTCGCTTTTTTTGAAGCCCCATCAAGCTTCTTCTCCGATCATTGCTCCCATCCGGAGAGCGAGACCTGGGTGGTCGGGACAGCCGATATGGTTGCTTTCCGTGAAGCTCCATCACGTCCCTTCTCCGATCCTTGCTTCCATCTGGCGATTGAGTCCTGGGAGAGAGGGACGGAAATCAAGTAAGAAAGGAAATAATAATAGGCAGTGAAGAAGGAAGGGGAGGGGGCGATAGCGAAAGAGTGAGGGAGGGGAAAGAATAGTATTATTTTTCGATGTTAAAAAAATGCCAAATAATTTTAGTAAAAGACTACTCACAGTAGTGAGGTATTGTTGTGACTCAGGAATTCTGACTCTGAACTCTGGACTTCCGAGACTCTGGACTGCCGAGGTGGTATTTTTTTTTGAAGTCCCATCACCTTCCTCCTCTGATCCTTGCTTCCGTCCGGAGAGCGAGACCTGGGTCGGGACTGCCGAGTTGGTTGCCCTCCTTCAAGCTCCATCACGCCCCTACTCTGTTCCTTGCTCCCACCCGAAGAGCGAGACCTTGATCGTCGAGGTAGCTGCTTTTTAGCAGCTTTTGCTACAATTTGGCGCCGTAAGTTCTCTTTAAGAGCCTTCAGAGCTTTGGTCACAGCGTCCGAAAACTCTGTGTTATTGGGCTTTCGAAACTTATTGTATGAGGACACCGCTTCTGCAAAAGGAAAGTAATTATATGATCAACATATTAAGAAGAAAACAAAGAGGGAGGCAGAGAGGGAGTAAGTGAGGAAATAAAAGAGGAAGGGAGAATGGAAGAAAGGGCAGAAGGAGCAAAAAAAGAAAAGAAGGATAAGGCAGAGTGTAGACGGGTATAAAAGATAAAGGAAGGAGGAGAGGGCAGGAGTTGGGGGGCGGGAGAGAAATGGAGGGAGCAGGGGCTCAATAGAGACGGGAAAAAACAAAAAGTAAGGGAGGAAAGAAGGGACGAGGAAACAAAGAAAGGCAAGGAGGAGGGATGGGAGAGGAGGAACAAAGGTGGTGAAAGTATTATTATCACAAAAACAGAATATTACCTTCACAAGCTCTTATGAAGCGTGATTCAGAAAGGCTTGTAATATTTTTACTTGGCTGGCCAAGCCAAGATACTTTTTTAAGCAAACTCTCCGTCACTTCAAAGCTGCTCTTGAGGTATAGGGAAAGACTATCCTCGACGTTGCGGCCGCCCAAATACACTAGATAATCGACCTGCAAATTATATATTTAATAATACATACATACAAACGTTTTCGCGCGCGTGCACACACACACACACACACATAAACACACACACTGCACTAACACACATAATACACTTACGCACACACGCTTAAACACACACACATGCACACACCTATCCACACTCTTACGCACACACACAGATACACATGATCAAACACACACACATACACACACACGCATAAACACACACAAACACACACACTGCACTCACACACATAATACACTTACGCATACACGCTTAAACACACACACATGCACACACACACACTTACGCACACACAGAGATACACATGATCAAACACACACACATACACGCACACTTACGCACACACAGATACACATGTTCAAATACACACCCACGTACACGCACACACACACACACACAGATTGAAATATAATATTCTTACAGTTTGATTGAATGTTTCGTCATCAACATTTTCAAAGGAAATTAGATCTTCGACACTTTTAAAAGGCAACCAGCTTGGACAACTCATTTTTCCCACTTTCTTTTTCGCCGTAAGAGTCTTCAACATTGAATTGTTTTCCCTAAAAAATTCAACTATCTCAATAACCAATAATCTCGGGCATGATTTTTCCCACCCACTTTCCCTATCTCACTGTCTTTTCCACTTTTTCTTAGATCCGCCCTCCCTTCCTCCCTTCTCCATTCTCCCTCATTTTCTCCTCTTCTTAAATTTTTTCCCCCACTCCCTGTTAGAAAAGGTCGATAGAAGTCGATTAGATCACTTATCGACTTGAATAGTCAATTTTAATTCCACTTTTTGAATTAGAACTTGATAAAACTTGATACATACGATAAAAATCGATATAAGTCGATAAAACTTAATATGAAAAATTACAATTGAAATTGATGGAATTCCAAGAAGAAAATGGTCTAGCGATTCAAATTGTAAATTTTCATATCAAGTTTTATCGACTCATATCGATTTTTATCGTATTTTACCACGTTTCATCAAGTTCTAATGCAAAAAGTGGAATTAAGATTTTTATTTTTATTTTTATTTTTATTCAAGTCAATTGCAATCTTATCGACTTAAATGGTGAATTCTTATCCACAATAGTTAAAGACTCAAACTGATTAAAGTTAAAGATTCAAACTGATTAAAATGAAAGAAAATGGTTCCCTGCCTCCTACATCCCTTCTCTCCCTCTCTCTCTCTCTCTCTCTCTCTCTCTCTCTCTCTCTCTCTCTCTCTCTCTCTCCGATTATGCATATTTTATTTAGTTACAAAGTTAATGATTTTATTACTTACTTAGTCATACGCTCGCAGTCAGATAACCTTTCTTTTAGATCACTACAATTGAAGGAAAATTATAGATTATAATCGATAAGGCTATTCTTGAATTATCATTGTTTACCTCAATGACTGTAGAACTTCTCTTTGAAACTTTTCCATGGTCATGTTGGACGTTGAGGCTGTTTAACATTAATAATTGATTTGAAACAATATCAATTTATAATATAATTAAAGGGTCTGATAGTCGATTGAAAATTCAAATTTCGCTTCACAATTGTCTGTAATTTATAAAGTTTAAGGTTATATATAAATTACGCGATTTTAAGACATTATTTAAATGCCATTCAACGGAATATTTGTATATAAACTTCAAAGGAGAATGCCCACGGATGTAGGAAAAATCGGTCTCCTCGGGGTACGTAAGAAACCTATACCATCGTTTAGATTATGAAAAGCGCGTATGTAAAAAAATCAACCCCCATACTTCGAGGAAAGCTGAGATATTTAGCGATGAAGTTTTCACCCTGAAACGTTGTAAAAAATTACGAAATACTCTAAAGTTGGAGCTTTACACCATTATTTTTAGACTTTGTAAAGGTCAATCGAAAGGTCTCGATATAGGCTACCTTCTCAGTGAGATTGCAAATGGGCGACGCAACCCTAAGATTTTCGGAACCTTTATTTTTTTACTTTTCGGGCGTCAATGGAAAGATCTCGATAGCAGCTACCTCCTCAGTGAGGTTTTAAATGGGCGACGCACTTTTAACGTAGATTTTGAGCAACTGTTGAATCTATTTAAGAGTGCTTCGTCTTCATACCGGAAGTCCGAATTTTTAGCAGCGCCCTCCACATCGCACCTCAATAATCATTAATGATGTAAACAAACTTAACCATCGAAAAGTGGATATTATTGAGTTTCGCCACTTGTAGTAAGTACAAAGGAATGTTTAAAAAAAAATTAGGCAATTAAAATTAAATAATAACGACGTATTTCATCGGACAAATTTGAAGAGGCCATTTTGCTAACTACAATTTGACTTTGTCTGACGAAATACGTCGTTATTATTTAATTTTAATTGCCTAATTTTTTTTAAAAACATTCCATTGTACTTACTACAAGTGGCGAAACTTGATTTATGGTAATAAAGTTCATCAAGTAATTATAATTAACAAAAAATGTTTTTTAAGCTAGGTGGCGGGTCACTCGAGGTATGGAGCACTCTTAAGCGTTGATGAAACCTTGAGTTTTTAGAACAAGATCTCCGAACTTAGCTATACCCAGAACCACGACAAGGGCGTGCCGGAGCTTTGGCTTTATTTATTTTTTCTATTTTTTCACTGATTTAAAGGTGCCTTGCCTGTTGAAAACCTAAAAGAAAGTAGCTGCTATCAAGACCTTTCGATTGACGCCCGAAAAATCAAAAAATAATGCTGCAAAGGGTGATTTCTAATTGAAAAAGCTAGGGGGTAGTTCAGGGGTAAGCGGTCGTTCCCCGAGGGGGCCGATTTTTCCTATATCCGTGGGCATCCTACTTTTGTAAAGCGATGGATATTTAAATTACTGAAGGCAACAACAGCGTGGTTTATCGTAATTTTGTTTTTATTATTTGTTATTTTTATAACAAATAAAAGAAACAAAATTACGATACATGAAGCGAGAAATTTGAATTTTTCAATATTAGTAGGTTTTGAAACTACCTTGAGGTATATTTTCGTCTCGTCTACTTAAGTGCCTACTACTATTAGTTGCCTGATGTTTATACGGTTGTTTATTAACGTTCGGGGTGCTGTTTTTCCGCGTAATATCGTTCCGATGCTGATGTACTGGAGACTTCTGCAGCATTTGGAACAACTTAGGGTTCTCAGCCTGGGTCCTCTGCAAATCAGCCATGAGGTTGGACGTAGCTGTTTCAGGAGAAGCTCCCCCCAATTTTTTTTGTATACGGGACATCTGCGAACGTTAAATTGTCTTCATATGCATACTAAGTGACAGTACATTACAAAAAAAGGGAAAGTACAAGATTTTTTCGAACATGCATACTGAACGAGCATACCATATTCCCGAGTGTACTATTTTTCTCTACTCGCATTAACATTCGATTTCATCCAAGGACGATAGGATACTTTGTGATCCGGTATAATGGAAGAAAACTTACTTATGGGAGGGATGGAGAAGCGATGGGAGGGGGAAGGGCGGGAAAGAGAGAGAGAGAGAGAGAGAGAGAGAGAGAGAGAGAGAGAGAGAGAGAGAGAGAGAGAGAGAGAGAGAGAGAAGAAAATAGTGAAAACTGGACGATGGAAAAAAGGGTGCGTGACAATAAGGTAGCAAGACAGACAGGTCGGGTAGAGAGGTTCGAAAGGTGAGAGGGAACTAGTTAAAGAGGGAAAAAGGGAGTGACATAAATGGAGGGAGAAAGTTAATAGCTACCGCACGCACACACACACGCGCGCGCGCGCGCGTATTCAGGCGAACATAACTTAAGTATATCTTTGTGCTACATACAAGTATGGGTGATATAGTTGCATGGCTCCCGCAAGTTGCTCTCTTTGTACAACTTTTAAGTTTGAGTGGATTCTTCCAAAGTCTATTGATTATGGAAATTGAGCTGGGTCCTCTATCGAAGGTTTCAGCCATAAAATGTGAAAATAGCTTAAAATCTCAGGTTAGGTTTTCAAGGCTCAGGGTAGGCTCAGAAGTTTGCGCATTTAAAAAAATCCAAGTTATATTTTTGGATAAAATCTCAGGTTGCCAAACCACCACACCGTTTTAACTTAAAGATATTAGTTATTATATACATGCGAAGAATGTGAAAACAAAATCTAATACACTAATATAAAAATTGGAAAATAATCTTGACATCTAATATTTCTTTTTTCGATTACTAGCGATTTAAAATGCCCCATGTACGTTGTTTTTCTTTATTTTCACTTTGTGAGGTTAGGAATTCAAATATACGCAGAAATCGCGCGCGAAACGACCAGCCAATCAGAGAACAAATAAATTGATTACGATGTCTTTTTTAGAATAGGATATGCGATAATGAAACGAAATATTAAAAAAAAAAATAAAATCAAAGACGAGATTAAATAAAATAAATGTGCGTACTAATCACGATGCGACGATAAAATTTTAGTAACAATGAATATTTCTGGAACACAATCTTTTGTGGATAGTTCTAGCCAGTAGGGCATCCTAAAACATTTGCTTTCTATTTCTTCAAATCTTATAAGAGAAAGATGTGGAGATAGCTCAGAGCAAAGGAAAACACCAAGAGATGAAGAAGGACAAGGATAATCATAGAAGTTTTGAACTAGCCTAAAACTTTTGACCAGAAGATACAAATCTTTGTCGTTAATTACAATAACATTTTGAACAACGCAAATTGATTTATTTCGAAGAATGAATGTATTATCAGACTGAAAGACTGATAATACCTGAGATCCTCCATAAACTACTTTTTTATACTGCCTATAGGTATAATCAATTTCAGGTTCTGGGCCATCTGAATGTGAACTGATAAATTTGAAACTGTTACTATCAACACGCTTCCTGACGTTAACGGAACAATTCTCAGAACGTCTTTTAGAAATTTGTTCCAAATGTTGAGCAGGTTTTCTGCACAATTTTCTAAAATACGTCATATTATTTTCATATGGAAATGCAGAAAAAGAATCTAAAGTTCCAAATGATCTCACATCCTCAGCAAGGTGTAACAAAGCATGGGTGTTGTATGAAAGAAATTCAATGCCATAAACATCTGATGCTCTATCAACAAATATTTTTATGAACTGTTCTGCTAAGTCAATTAATTCATTGGAAGCTAAAGGATTTGCAAATATCCTCATAGCTGCATGAAGTAGGAGAAAGTGCATAAAAACAGCCGAATTCATCAAACCATAAAACATTGCAGCGCCAGTATAAAAAAGAATTTGCCTTTGTTCGGTAGCTTTAAATTTACCATGCTTTTCTGCATTGATAGGTTTACGGGCAAACTCTGCGGGACAGTAAGATTTGATTTGCTGCATACGATCACTTAATATTCTTCTATTTGGAGCGGATAACCTAACTGATTCTATAAACCTGCCATCCATTAATCCCTGAAAAATTTTCTCCATAAGACCTAAACACACTAAATGCATGTAGTCAAATACAGTATTTGTAACTACATTAAAATCAAGTTTTCCTATTGGGCATTCTGTTTTGTGATGATCTGTATCAACTTGCAATGAATACTCTTCCTGCGTACGACGAGCATGATCAACGCCACGATAAACCATTACTCCTGGACGAATAAATTCCCCTCTCACCCAGCATCTAGAACACGAAGCTTTAGAGTTATGTCCACAATGACCTAATGAAAAAGATCGGGCAGGTGCATCAGCAATAAAACATCGGAATTTCAAAAATTTATTTTCACCCTGCAAATCTATACCAGTTTCAAAAATCCTATTAAACTCATCGACAACGAGTTGAAAAAACAATGTAGCATTCGTTGGTTTTTTGTCACCTTTAAAAATACCAACAATCTCTGGACTACTTTTAGCAATATTTACAATTCTAATTTGAATTGGCCACATAATAATTTTACTAGCTTTATCGAGTGATGCCTCATCAGTGCTCATATCTACTAGCAGAACATCAGGAATCATTTCCGCAGGAGTGGACAAAAGAATGCGACGAAGACCCTGTTCAACACCTAAATGAAGATAATCCCCTCCAGCAATTTTCAAAATAGGAGTTGAGAAATTAGGAGTCTTCAATATTGTTCGGGGATCCTCATGTAAAGTAGAAAAACAATCATGGGTTTTCAGAACTTTCAAAACAATTTTAATCTGTTGATGATTCATATTGGCTTCTGTGAAAGCGGTGGCAAGATGAGCTTCGAAATCTTCGATATTGAAAAATGCATCGCCTTGATTAGATACTACAGTAGAATTTAACGAATCCGAAAATTCAGTCGTCGATGCATGGTCTGACATATCCTGAAACCTTTCACTATCGTGACCATCATCACTATTGAAAGCAACATCATCGACTGCGTTTTCATTGAGAACATAATTTTCACTATGTGCCGAGTCACTGAGATTATGGTCAATGGAATCACCGCCAGAAGCTTCAGATTCATTATTAATAATGCTTTCAGAGGACACTTGTCGTGCTCTGTTAAGTAAACGACACATACGGGCTCTGTGATCATAACCACAGAATTCAAGGGGTTTACGAGTACGCATAGATTTGAGTTTATGCATGGTTCAAAGAGCTTGATTCAAATAAAACAGTCAATCGAATCAGCTTAACTTCAATTTAACAAATTTATTAATCCTTAATCGAATTATTTTTATCACAACTGTTAAGAAAATTAAACAAACGGTCTTTTAGTGACTAAAATTACATTAATTAAAATTAAACTAATTTTTCAATCATAGTAAACAAATAAATTCTATAATTAATACAAATGCCACAACAAAATGAATAAAAGGCAAAGAAGAAACACATTTAAATGTCTGATTTAAATTTTCTTTCAGTTGAATGATTCATTAAACTTAAAACTAGGGATGATTTTACGAGCGACCGCCCCTTAAGCGTAAATAATTGTATACACTAAGGTTAGTAGAAAAATTTAATAATTATTTAATAAGAAAAGTAGCTTTTATGAAAATTAAATATTATATAGCTGCTAAACAAAATAAAGTGGCTAAATTAAGGTTATTTTTAAATGTTAAAAAATTTATTTCACCGAAAAAAACTATTATAAACTATGATTTATAAAGGCACAGCAAATTATTTTAAAATTATATCGGCGATATCAGAGTCTCTATCAAGGGGCGCGGCAGCGCCCCGATGGCAAGTATACACTAACACACTTATATGTTATTAATTAATGATTATTTATAAAAAAAATATAGAATAGAGCTTTAACGACAATTAATACAGCTGGCTAAATAAAATGAATAAAATCGCAAAAGAAAGGTTAGTGTAAAAAGTAAAATAAACAATTTTTCACGGAAAAAAATTATATCGGCGATATCTGAATCTCTATTAAGGCGCGCTAATGCCCCGATGGCGAGTATATACACACACCTATATGTTATTAGTTAAAAATTATTTATAAAAGAGAATATAAAATTTAGTTTTTATGATAATTAAAATACAGCTGGCTAAACAAAATGTAGAAAGTGGGTAAAAAAGGTTAGTTTCAAAAGTTAAAAAATATTTCACAGAAAAAAAAACAATTGATATATATATGATATAGTTTATATATATGTATATATATAGGCACGACAAATTATTTTAAAATTTTATTGGCGATACCAGAGTCTCTATACACACACACACACACACACACACACCTATATGTTATAAGTTAATAATTATTTATAAAACAGAATATAAAATATAGCTTTTACGATAATTAATACGGTGGCTAAACAAAATGAGTAAATTAGTGGCTAAAGAAAGGTTAGTTTAAAACGTTAAAACATTTTTCACCGAAAAAAACTATTGTTTATAGGAACACGACAAATTAATTATGAAATTATATTAACAATAGAGTCTGTACACGCATATATATATATATATATATTTATATATATATATATGTGTGTGTGTGTAATATGTAAATAAAATAAGGTTATTTTTCAAATTTACTCATTTTACGATGCGGGCTCGACACGTCTTAATCAGTTATACATGGAAATATTATAAAAAAACTATGAATGAATGACAGAAAGGATTGATGAAAAGTAAATAATTTGAAGATAACTTTTACGCTTCTGGTCGATGTTTTCCAAGTTGCACTCCTCAAAAGCTGCAAATTTTGAAAAAATGCCACAAGTCTTGCCAGCTGCTACACCACAAGTCACACAGGCACTGGTATTAATTAATGATCCGCTATATTTATAATTATAATTATTTTGCGTATGAATGCGAGCGTCGTAAGCACGTGCTTTCGATGCGAAGGCTAGACTGCAAATGGCGCGAGGGCTGATGCAATGGCGGGGCGAACGTATACAATTGGCGCGAAAATGCTGATACGTGTATATAATTCCATATATACCAAAAATATCCGTGAAATGTAGATAATAAAGATAAATATATTATATTTTCTTATTATCTGTGTATATTTATATTTATTTGCCCGTATAAAAGTGCATTGAGTGTTAAGCACGACGTGCCATCCGTGTGCTTTCCCAGTGCTAACACGTTTGTGGAGCATGCGTGCTGTCGATGTGCCGTCATATTGCCAGAGCTTGAAGCTCTACACGCGGGAAAGCACAATGACGGCACAGGACGGTCACGGAATGTCGGCTCCGCGGCGACATACTATGACAGCACACTGACGGCACAGAGCGGTCACGGCGTGCTGGCACGCCGTGCTCGCCACGTGATGTTATCTGGGATATGTTTTGTGGTGGACGATAGACGGAACGCGACCCGTGACAGTCATAACGGTCACATCGCGCGCCAATTATGAAAATGGACTCGACTACAGGCGGAAAAGAAAGAATAATTGAATTATTTTATTTCCTTTTAATAAAATTGACGATGAAACGTTTTAAAAATGTAATTATGAATAGTTATGTTATTAAATAAAAAGAAATATGGATACCTTAGCTCACAATAGTATTTGTAAATTTATTGTATTCCCAGCCGCAATGAAAAAAGTTTATTATAAATTTTAAGAGCTTTAACAACCTTATACATTATTATTAACTTACATTAATATTGATATATTTATTGTATAGACTTGACAAAGGATAGGAAATAAGTTTAAAGCGAATTGCTCAACAATTTATATTGTTATTTACAAAAGTTTGATTCCTTATTATTATTTATTATGTAAACCTTTTTTATTTAAATTTCTATAATAGCATATTACGCATCTACGGAGGTAAAAATAAGTACTATCCTTGATGACAGTAAAATCAAAATAAATATATCAATATTAATGTAATTTAATAATAATGTATAAGGTTGTTAAAGCTCTTAAACTTTATAATAAACTGTTTTCATTGCGACTGGGAATACAATAAATTTACAAATACTATTATGAGCTAAGGTATCCATATTTCTTTTTATTTAATAACATAACTATTCATAATTACATTTTTAAAACGTTTCATCGTCAATTTTATTAAAAGGAAATAAAATAATTCAATTATTCTTTCTTTTCCGCCTGTAGTCGAGTCCATTTTCATAATTGGCGCGCGATGTGAGAGAAGAGAGAACAAGAAAAGAAACTAAATTTACGTGTACGAAACTTATTAACGAGAAATTAAATTGTTTTAAAGAAATTATAAATCAGCAAAAATGTCTGAGGCATCAGAGGCGTAGTCTCGCTCATTTTTGCCAATATCCTTGCCCTTGCTGCTCTCTTGGTCGTTGTCGGTCTCGGTATCGGTGCCGTCGGTTTGTTGTTTGTTTGTCATGGCCAGTTAGCGGGCTGGCACTTTACCACTCGACCACGAACACTTGTTACAAGTCATAGCTAATTATGTCCTTATGTACTACGAGCAGCTGTTGATGTTAATAAAGTTGCAAGTTATTGTAATAAACAATCACCAAAATTATTATTAACGTGTTTAACAACATTGATATTCGCCGCTTATTTCGTGTAAGGCGTGAAACTGGCAGGCTGCTATAAATTTGGTAGTCATGAAAGAGTAGTCATAATAATATAATTAATAAAAATTGGCAAGGAACAAAGTCCGGTGGATAAATAGTGGCCCAAATTAACAAAATCAACACCCTTAAAATATAATATATTGAAAAGCTTTATTTCGTGAATTGTGCGGCTGAAAATGTTCTAAGTTTCGCAGCCAACAAAGCCAGCATTCTGTGGAAATTTCGTTCCGACAGAATGCTGTCATGGCGAGCAACACTCCCAGCAGACATTCTGCTAGCACTCTGACAGCGCCAAATGTTAATAAATTTTGAACATGGGTCGAAGGCACAATGCCGTCATGTCCCTACTGAAAAAAATCAGATGACAATCAGCTGATAATCAGCTGATAATCATGCCAAAACGTCAGCTGATTATCAGGTGATTTCGGCTCAGTATTTTTAATAAAGCTGATAGTTATAAATATGCGTTTATGTGAGATAAAATGTTGATGATAATCAGGTGATAATCATTCAAAATTTGTAACCTTTAATATATTTATTATCCCTGTTGAAAATAGTGACGTCATTATTTTCAACAGGGATAAGTTGTTTAAAATAAGTAGAATTTATAATTTCATATAATGAGGGCCAGTACTGGTGTTACCATCAGGATGATAACACAAAAACTCTAGCATCCTCCTCTTATCATCCTGATGGTAACACAAGTACTGGCCCTCATTATTTGAAATTTATAAATTTTACTTATTTTAAACAACTTATAATATAAATATATAAATATATATCAGTATGCAAATTGATAGTGTTCTCTTGAATGTCGTATGTTTAGCTTGGCAATAGGCTGAAACCGTTGATTTTTTTATATCGATTAAGGTCTATTCTCGGTGCATCCAGTTAAAATGTGCGCACTATAAAGTGACACAATTATCATAATAACAGTTGCATAGAAACCTAAAATGTGTTCAAGGGTTATCATTGAAAATTCGTTAAAATTTAAAAAATTAGTTTTGAGTACAGATATAAAATTAAAATATTCCGAAAAATCACACCCTTGAACACACTTTCTGGATAGCTTTGACTGATAAGACCTCTGTCGGTCGAACACGCAAACCTCCTTGCTCCTACACTAAACATTAGTCGGACTGCACGAAGTCGTATGCGTAAAATTACATTAAAATGTAAAATTTATGGCAATAGTGCGACATCTAGCGTATGATAAGATCATACCACCGTTTCATGTTAGATACATTATTCGACTATATGATTGTCTTTGTCGTCGTTCTCTGTAAAGAAATTAGTTGACTTTCTGAAAAAGTACATTTTTTGTTTATAAAATTATTATGGATTTATAATTTGTATAGCTAATCAAAATGTCACTAACCTAGTTTGCAAAGATAACTAATTTAATGTAAATCAAAGTTTAAATGCAAAATATTGTATTATACTCAATAAAGAATATAATTCCTTACCTTTATTTTAACAAACAAAAATTATTTGTCATGTGTACTCAATTATATAATTAATAAAAAAACTACGATTGATTAAACATGTTTTTATAAGCAGAAACGTTTTAAAAACGTCTTTTAGTCGTTATAAAGACGTTTTATAAATGTTTATACGACGTTCATTCGGTTGATTAAACGTCTTTACGACGTTCTTCTTTGTCCTCCGTTCGTAGGCTTTTATAAATGGGATACGTTGAAAACACACATTAAACGTCTTTATTTCGTTTTTGCTAAACGTTGTGAAAACGTTTTAATAACGCTGTCTACGGATATGGAGGACGTTTAAAGTAGGTTTCTATCACGTTTCTGTAGGATCTCGTAGACTTTTTGGGTAAATTTATTGCGGCCAAAATAACCTTTAAAATACGTTTTTAATGCGTTTTTCATACCTTCAGAAAGTACGTTTTCCCTATTTTTTATGACGTTTTATAAATGTCTTGTGCTATCAGGGAGCAGTAAGGATGAAATGTATTGAGTTATAAGTATCAAATTTGCATATAAAACTAATAGTAAGCCATTATATCATGTTTGTTCACTACATTCCTTCTTGTATGAGGTCAGACCCATTCTCAATCTTTAGAGGTACTTTTTTACGACAAAAAGATGTCTTATTACTGCATGAAGGTGGTCTAAGTCCCGATGGAATACGTAGATTATTACATTTAAAGGTTCAAAATAGAAATGAGATAGGCTTAACATGTGTATAAGTAAATTAAAAGTATTTTCTTTTAAAAATTGAGAGAGAGAGAGAGAGAGAGAGAGAGAGGGGGGGGAGAGAGAGAGAGAGAGAGAGAGAGAGAGAGAGAGAGAGAGAGAGAGAGAGAGGGAGAGAGAGAGAGAGAGGGAGAGAGAGAGAGAGAGAGAGAGACGTGAACTGTCATGCCGGCATTTTTGACTTGGCGTAGTCGGACGTGGTGTATAGCAGTTGTGTGGTGGTAGTCGAATGGTGCACATCGGTTTTTGTACATATAATGTTTCCATATATCGTTTGACATCTTATGTAAACTGAGTATAAAACAAGTTATAGTTTTGACTAAATTTTGGCAACACTAAATTTTGGCTGTAGAACATTTTATTCATTTTTTGACTGCGATTATCTATAATGCGTTTTATTTGTATAAATTGTTTGTGAATTATACAGTATGAAAATTATTTTTTTATATGGATGTGAGTTTGCAACCCCTCCTCACTACTTTTTAACGATAGACCATCTCTTCTAATCAAATTTAAATTATCGGTACTATCAGTGAATGTTAATAATCTACATAGAGTAAAGAAAAATAAAAAAAAATTTTGCATGTGCAATAATAAAAGTATTTAATAAATTGTTAGCATGCATTTGAAAAAAGATATTGATAGTGCTATGACAGTCAGCATCCGACAGCGAATATGTCAACCTGATCGCAATCCACTTTCACAAACGGATGATCAACATTTTAATCATCAGAATAATGATTTTTCAACTTCCCAGATAGCTGATAACGTTGCAAATTTTCAAGTTAAATTTAAAAAATTTCCATACACAACAATTTCACATAGCCCACGTAAGTAATCAATTCGTTGGGTATACCATTACTTTGGTGCAGATTTTATAATTTTTTTTTTGTAAACTAATTTTTTTTAAATTCATGTAGAAATATTGTATCAGATAGTATACTATGAATTATTAATTCGCAAAACGGGAATTTAGAACTTTTTACATTAGTTGTTCGATTTGACTATGTTTATCAAATACAATGTCAATAATCATGAATAATTCAATTTCTCAGATAAAAAAAATTTTATATGGTGTTGCGTGCAATAATTAGTAATAGTGATTAATTTATTTATTTTATAGAGCAAAGTAATCTTTGAGCCCTTAGATACTAAAATTATCTTTTCAAATTGATTTATTACTATTTTATATCATAACTTCTCAAAGATTTATTAAAAACAATTCATATATTTGAAAAAGTTTAAAGATTTTTAACAAAATTTAATGAAAATAATTATAAACATACACTTGGGTAAACCATGATTTCACTTTTGAGAACCCCAGTTTTTACGCACAAGTGCAGCAAATACCACGTGGTGACAGGAGTTACAGAATCAAGCGTTTAGAAGAAGTTGTAATAAATAAAAATTATTAAGTTTGATATACGAATGCACCATAACTATTGTAACTAATGTTTATCAGTGAATAATAATAACAAGAAAATTAACAAACCAACTACAATAATGACGATAACAATAACTTATAGATAACAGTAACTTATAGACATTCATGAATATTTAATTTCTATAGTCTTATATCTCCGTAGTAACTGTAGAACTCTCGTAAACACGTATAAAATGGTAACAAAAAAAACAGTAGATAGAGTATGAATCTTTATAATCGTAATTAAATTATCGTTTTATATCATATGTCCCTAACAGCACAAAAATATTTTACATCACAAATAAAATGTTTCTGCAATCATTTCAAGCATATTTCTAAAATATTGTTACAATATTATTTGTCCTAGGGTAAAAATATTTATAAAAAATATTGCGAAAAAATATTTTAATATCGTTTTAAAACATTTTCAAAACTTTTTATCGTATTTCAAAATATTTTTTAATATTTTTAAAAGATTACAAAAGTATTTCGTTGATAAATTGCTGCCAAACCTCAGAGAAACGTTTGGAAATATTTACAAAATCTATTAAAATATTTTGAAATATTTATCAAATATCGTATAATTATTTTTAGTTCCTTAAGTAACGAAGAAATATTCATAAATTATTCTAAAAATATTGATATACAATATTTTAATCAAATATTTCAAAATATTTATATAAAATATTTTTAAAATATGTACAGAAAAAATCTAAAAATTATTTGTGAATTTTGTATTTGCAAGGTTTTATGAACATTTTATTTATGTTTTTGGGACATGCAAGTTTCTGTAATTTAATATTATTTATATATTATGAATATTATATTTTGAAATATATATATATATATATATATATGTGTGTGTGTGTGTGTGTGTGTGTGTATGTGTGTAAAAGAATTCAAGAATTAAAAAACCTTGACGTGACGGGGATTTGAACAGGCGATATTCTGCGTGACAGTCTGGCACTCTACTCGTTACGATATGGATAAACTTATAAATCACTTTAAAAAATGTTACTCGTATACCACTACGAAAATTTTGCAATTGTATACTTACTATGTAGTTTTGTAAATTATTTCTACAATTATATAAATTCAAAATACCATTTTTGGTATTATAAATATCTTAAATATAAAATAAGGAGTCGATAACACATATTTCTGTAATGTGTTAATTTTTTTGTAAATTAATTGCGCCTTTTTAGCGTAATCTTTTGCTATTTTAACTTAAATGTGTTACATACTTCTTAAAAGAGTCAATGTATTTTAAACGAAAATTTAGATTATCGGTTTAAGATTTAAAGGAATATTTAAAAAAAGTTGCAATATGTGAGACTAAGTACTTGGCATTTTTATTAACTTAAAATGATTATAAAATATTTTCTAATATTTTATCGATATATTTCATTCTCACTTAATCAAAATGTATATCTACAAAATATTTCTAATATATTTTAAGATTAATTAAGGAAATATATTGAAAACCTTGTGACATTATTATATTTGTACGGAACATTATGGAATATAATGAGAAAATATAATTTTTTAAAGTTTTATTTTATATTTCGAAACAATTGTGCAGAGTAAGCGATTCCCGCATGCTTCTCTCGGGAGGCAAAACACCTGTGCGAGGATCGCTTACTCCGTGCACATGTATCGAACTGTATTTTTTGAAGTGGTGTGCTAAAAACGTGGTTTTTATGGGACTCTTTTTTTATGCGATACGAGCCCGAAAAATCGCGGTTCGCGCAAGGAATGTTAAAAAAATAAAATCGGCGTCACCTTCTAATCCCGTAGATTCCAAATCAAAATAAACAATTTTATCTGAACGTGATATTGAATCTGAAGTTTTCATTTTTCAGAGGCATTCATTTTTTTTTTTTTTTTTTGGCTTTATGAGCTACAATATTATTGAATGATTCATTTATTTGACTAGAGGCCGCAACTGAAAATTTATGAGAATTCGCAGCATATTTGTCAAAAAAACTAACTAGTTTTGTATACAAGTCATCGTCTGATAATGTAACTGTGTGTTTATCTTTGGTCTTACACCAGGAACTACAATTTTCATGTCGATACCGTATAAATGATCCGGTATTCTTTTTAACTCGTCAGCTAACTTTTTACTTTGGCCCTTATTTTGCCTCACAGCATAAGAAAAACATTTTTTTATGTGACCTATGACTCCCTTTCGGTTCAATTGCTTGGGCGAATCTTTTAACTTGTATAATTCATTACTGAAATTCTTTACGAGGTGATTTGTATCAGCTAATTTGTCGATGTGAATATCGGGATTGTCTTTTCGCACAGCAGATATCATTGAGCTATCCTCATCACCGATAATACACCGGACTTGTAAACCAGCCTCTTTTAAAATTTTACTATGGTTTATTAATTGAACGCCAGCGTCTGCTTCCATGGCCTTCGCACTTCCATGAAAGTTTTTTGGCAGTCGTGATCTACGTTACGCCCTGCATCGCATGTCCGGCATTTCCGATTTCTTGTCGCATAATCAATGACTTTACCTGACAAAAATCCTATCACGGTGCTATAGCCGTTCAAGCTATCGTAGCTTCGGCCATTGCCACGTTTCGTCCAACCAGTATCGAAGGAAACAATAATATTAATAATATCGCCTACAGCAGCATCGAAAGTTTGTTGTGATTCAGGAGTAGTGTTTTGATATGAGGATTTTAGAGCGGTAAGATTCAGGTATAAGTTGGACTCAATCTCTGGTGACCTACAAAGTTTTATAGAAATTCAATAAATAACGCAACACCTTTTTTTTAATAGAGAACTTTTATATAGATTAGTTTATATACAGTGTATATGTATAAATCGAAAATCATAATAAATCAATCGAATAAGCAATATAAAATGTATACAATAGGTATACTAACTAAACCTTTGTATATAAACTTTCATTTGTACAATTATAAAATATTGGAATTCATTCGATGTTAATATCATTATTACATTTATAAAAATGCTGAATAACATTGAACTTATAAGAATCATACATGTTCAACAAATTCTATTATAAACACAGTGCCTCATCGGAAAAAACTAACATGTGTTTTATAAAATACAAAATCGATTAGTTACATTGACATATTATTCATGTTTATTATAAATGTAATCTACTTATGACGATTATTGATTGATCCTTACAACTGATTACGTAGCTTCTCAATATTTTCTATGACTAGTTGTTTTTCTTCAATCGCAGCTTGTAAGCAGCTGGTTCGAGCTTCAGTTTCGATTGCTGTTCCTATCATTTTCTCGTACTGCTTGTATAAATAATTGGAGATGGATGGTAAATTTGCACAAGCAAGAAGTTTGTTTAAATTGGTGTTTCCAACACCTGCGTGCACAGCTCCTGTAATAATACATTATAATAAATATGTATATATCTTATTATTGGAAAGAAATAACAAATTTTCAGTTGACGTTAAATTTTCTAAATTGCTGCATTATGATATTGAGTATTTACCTAACACAATAGATGCAGTCACTTCTGATTTGCCATTTTCATCCTTGCTGCTCATCTCCACTTTTGTTGTTCCTTGACATGAATCGCGTTTGATTGTTAAAATCGAATAAAGACCGATACACTTTTCTTCAATCGTATTTGTTAAAAATAAAATAGACTGGCACTCTTTACATTTCAGATTCTCTCCGAGTACATCCAAATCGACTATACGCTTCCTGTTATCTTCTCTTGTCACCTTAGGCAAAACCTCTACTTCTTTCTTACTACCACCTGACATTGCTTGATATCGTCTGAATGTAGTTTTTTAAAGAAATCTCCCATTTTTATAACGATAATTTGTATTAGTTGGCGGAGACATGGCTTGTAGCGTGGCTTTCATAACCTCTCAACGCAACTGCCGAGCCAAACTGTAAACAAGAAGCCCAGAGAGAAAGAGAGAGAGAGAGAGAGAGAGAGAGAGAGAGAGAGAGAGAGAGAGAGAGAGTAAGCGAGCGGCGTTGCCAGACTTCCGCGAGGCTTGGAGGGAGATGCGCAGAAGTCTGATTTCGCACTCTGCGCAACAAGCAGACAAGAATAGAGCGAATTGGTTCTCAACCACTTCTTCTCTGGGCATGGGGGGCGTGCATTGCGTGCCACTTCATTGAGCGGAGTACCACTGGGCTGAGTGAACTACCTTAAAACAAAGAAAATAAGACAGTGGATTAAAACCCACTTATAAGTAGAAGCTGAGATATAGGCATCTGTGAACGAACACACATACGCACATTGTCACACACATACATCTGTCCGTACGGATATTTGCAAAACCACTACATTTCTACTTAAAATGCATCAAAACACACTTCCTAAATGTTTTTACATAAACTCTAAAAATTACTATTACAAGGCTTACTTAAGTAGGAAACAAAACAAAAAAATATGCATTATCCGAATGTAGTCTCTTATTTATCTCGACTTAAATAAAATAAAAATTATTCCTTAAATGTTTGTAAAATATTTTGAAATATTTCTAAGAAAATGTATTATAATCTTGTAATTTTACATTTCTAAAAATTGTTTTATGAATATTGTAAAATAATGCTGAGTAATATGACTATTATAAACAACGAATATTGTAAAATAATGCTGAGTAATATGACTGGAAAAGATTATAAAAATGTATCAATATATGTTGCCTCAACTAAATAAAAAAAGTATCTGCGTAATATTTATAAAATATTTCAAAATCTTGAAAAGAAAATGTATCTTAATCACGTAATTTAATATTTATTCAAAATATTTTACAAGCCTTTTAAAATATGTCTAAAAAATAAAATTTTAAAATGTTTTTAACATTTTTTATAATATTTTATTACTATATTTTTTTGTGAACCAAATTAAAATGTCTCTTATAAATATTTATAAAATATTTTTAAATGTTTTTAGATGAATTTATAACGATGTATGTGCATATTTGAATAAAATATGAATGCAACATTATAAAACCTTTGTAAGAAAATGTATCCAACTCTTGCAGTTAAATATTTATTCAAAATATTTTACTCAACTTTTTAAATATTTTTAAAAAACACTATTTTAAAATCTTTTCAACATTTTTTATAATATTTCATTTTGATATTTTTTGTGAACGAAATTAAAATATTTTTAAGCAATATTTACAAAATATTTAAAAATATGTTTTGGAAATATTTCATAGCGATTTATACAAATATTTTGCGAAATTATGAAATATTTTTTACAAAATATGCTCGTATCAAACAAAAATATATTAAAAAAAATATTTTATAATTGTGTGGGTCATATATTTTATAGAAACGTTTATTTTACAGTTTTCAATGGTTTAAAAAATGCATCTAAAATATTTTAAAATATACAAATATTTTGAAATATTATGTTTTATTAGGGGTATTCCCTACTGAAAAAGCTTAAGTGATTATTACCTGGTAATCCTCTGATAATCAGCTGATAATCATGCCAAACCGTCAGCTGATTCTTTCTAATTATTATTCATATATTATTATCTTATACAGCGTTATACTAGAAGAATTCATCACACTACTACCTAAGCTATTCACACAATTAGTGAGAATTCGAAGTTTTATTCTTCTTATATCCTACAATGGATAGAATAAGTTAATCTCGCTAAACAAACTTTTTTCAAAAGTAAAAACCTTGGCAAGAAAAAGTAGTGAAATCTATAAATATAAAAATGTCAAGTAAAGGTTTATTTTTTGTTATACACGCTAAGATAAAGCTAAAGTTAAAATCAGCTTTTCCAAAAAATATCCAAATTCGTATAGCAAAAAATAGTATATTGTGCATCTAGGGGGGAAAATCGGCTTTTTCTAGCGAGGGTGATGTAGGCGCCCTCGACTTCCACTCGTGCTCAAAACATCACTCGAGTCTGAAAAAGCCACTTTCCCTTGTTGCACACCGTACTTTTTATGATAAGTGCACGAATAGGCCACTTATCATGCATATGAAAAGAATGGGAAATTCGAGGACTTTTTAAAGTAAACCAATAGTATATTAAAATTTTGAAAAATTCGAAAATTTTGAAAATTTTGAAAATTTTGAAAATTTTGAAAATTTCGAAAATTTTGAGAATACTTATATAGACACACACATCCATCGGATAGGCTGCAGAGTGAGGAAAAAGCTACTCTCTTGGGCGGAAAAGGCTTTTAGATGCATGGAAAGTGGCCTTTTTCGTGCACGTATCATGGAAAAAACATTTACTTGACATTTATAGATTTCACTACTTTTTCTTGCCAAGGTTTTTACTTTTAAAAAAAGCTTTTTTTAGGGAGGTTTCACATCTTTTACAGAGCAGTTTCTTCTTGAATTTTTTGTCTATTTGATGGACAATATAAGCTACTATTGCTTTAGACATTGATATGTATTGCGCATATGCGTATATATATCACATACGCATACGCGCAATAGTAATGATTTAAATGCAATCGAGATTTTTGTTGGAGGCTAGAAAATCCAATTTTAAAGTATATAGGGTCGCTTTGTCCTGAACTTCAACCTTTCTTGCCAGTGCGGCGCTATCGCGCACCTTGATCTTTTTATCTTTTACACTATAGGTTGAGATTCAATAAAATTTAAAATATAAAAAAATAGATCTATAACTATGAATTAAATGTTTAAGAGGGCACACCACCTTTGGAATTAAAATCAAAATTTTTTATTAAAAATTTATATATACTTATATAAATAAACAAAATTTTGTTTGCTATCCTTAGACATAATTACCTTTATTTTGATGGTTTTAGACTTTCTATATACCTGTATAATACCTACGTATAGTAGAGAATCCATAATTCACTGACCGTAATATTTCAAGGGAACGAATGGCCTAAATGAGCTCAAACTCCAGGATATTGTTTAAAAGTACATTAGTTATGAAATGAATGAGGGGATTTGATTTAAATTTCATCGAAAAAAAGTTACATGATAATTATGTTAAAATTAATCAAAAATTGATTTAAAAAATCAGTCATATGCTTATAAAACTTTTTCTATGAAATTTAAATCAAATCCCCTTAATCATACCATAACTAATGTACTTTTAAACAATATCCAGGAGTTTGAGCTCATTTGGGCCATTCGTTCCTTTGGAATCTTACGGTCAGTGAATGATAGACTACCTACTATACGTAGGTATTATACAGGTATATAGAAGGTCTAAAACCATCAAAATAAAGGTAATTATGTCTAAGGATAGCAAAAAAAAATTGTTTATTTATATAAGTATATATACATTTTTAATAAAAAATTTTGATTTTAATTCCAAAGGTGGTGTGCCCCCTCATGAATTAAAAAAATTAGAAATATTATTTTCGAATAATAAACAAATTTTTAATATCTACTCTATTGAAAAATCTTAGATGAGACTCAGATGTGATTTGGCGTGATTTTCAGATGAGAGACAAGTGAGTCTCATTAGATTCTCACTCGATTCTCATATTCTCATCTGATTCTTATCTAATTCTTATTTGATTCTCATATTACCGAAGTCAAATGTTATTTTGTCAAATCTTAATTTAGATTTGTAAGGAATTTGTGAGGATCTGTAAGGTTAGTAAAATACAAATCTCAATTATAATTTAATAAAATAACATTTAGCTATCACCAGCTGAGAATCGGGTGATAATTGGATAAGAATCAGATGAGAATCAGATAAGATTGTGAGAATCAAATGAGAATCATATAAGACTCACTTGATTCTCATCTGGAAATCACTCTAAAATCTCTTTTGATTCTTATCTGATTCTTATCCGAGATTTTTCAATAGGGTGTACTTGAACTTGAATCATTATTTATTCTAGATTTTGTCATCAAACACTTTTATTTTAAGAGAATTATCATATCATTCAAGTCTAAGTATATGAATTTGAAAATAAATTTAAATAAAAAATGTGTCCTCTACTTAAAAATATTTCTAATTATTTAAATATTTAAACATATAATTTATAAATATAAATATTTTCTCTAGGAATTTGCATGAATACAGATTAAGTCTATCCGTTGAAAGTTATAATTTAAATAAAACTTTGAGTTTTCTATAATAGTGCAAATAACTTAGATACTATAGTCACGCAGTGGTTTGTCACGCTGACAATCTGAATTCGATCCTTCAGCAGGTAAATATTTTTTTCCTTTTCTTTCTTTTTTACCTATTTAATTTGTTTAAATTGTAAATTAATTATAGTTATACTAAATTGTTGGTTATAATGTAACGTTTTATAAGATAATAATATATAAATGATAATCAGGTGAAAGTCAGCTGACGTTTTGGCATAATTAACATTTGATTATCAGGTAATAATCAGGTGAGCTCTTTAAAAGTAAAATTGTTCTGATTGAATTATACGTGTGCGCGTATAAGTATGTGTGTATGCGCGTATAAGTATGTGTGTATGCGCGCGAGCGCCCGCGTGTATCTGTGTGTGTACATATTGCTAAAACTATTCAGCAAGTTTAACGATTCAATTAGATCTGATTCTGAAAAGCAGTTATACACATAGTTATATAAGAGTAGTATTTAGTGATAATAAATTGGGTAATTGATTAACGCAATTCAACAACCTAATGTGATAGCATATATTTTGTTAAACATTAAAACTAAGCATAAAATTACAAAAAATTGAAAGGGTCGCCTTATTGAAAAATCTCACGTGAGATCTCCCGCTAAAATTTCATGTAACCAATGTTTTGTTCCTTACGCGTTTTAAACTGTTATTACGTAGTATATCTTGAGAGTTGTTCGCAGAGAGCGTAAGATGAGCGTATTTTCTTTCAAACCGGACCTCACATTTATTAACATGGTAGCAAAGTGATAGTTGAAAAATGAGTGAAATTATGTACCCACGTGCTGCTGGTTGTGAAATAAAAAAAGAAGATATTGAGCAACAGAAAATAAACACAGTGAAGTTAAAGAAGCTATTGAAAATACAGATTAAAAAAATCTGGATATTGAAAAAATTGATTTTTGAAATTACGAGTGAAAATACAAGAAGTATAAAAATGTCGATAAATGAAGAATTAAGATGTCATAGTTTTGACGGCAAAGATTATAGCATTTGAAAAATAAGAATCCTGCTGTATCTGAAATGGAAGAAGTGCGACGAACCAGCAACACGAGAAAAGCTGCAAACAGATGAACAGAATACATGGGACGAAAAGAATTCAAGGCAATGAACTACATATATTGTAGCATCACAAACGAACAGTTAGAATTCGTTGGAGACGAGGATACAGCTTTAAAAATAATGAAAAAATTCAACCAGATATATTTGAAAGAGTTGACTGCATTACAGATTTGTGTAAGAAATAAATTGGATATAATGAAATTAAAAGATTACGAAGAATCAAGCACATTTTTTCAGAGTTTGTGAAAATAATAAATGAATTGAAAAGTGCTGGTGCCAAAGTAAATAAAAGAGAAAAACTCGATTATTTGTTGAAGACGCTATCAGATTCACTAAGTTATGTTGGAGACGTAAATGATTCAATGCAAGAAAGTAATCGCTCATGTAAATTTTTTAAGAATTAAATCAAAATGTGGGAAATAATAAACCCGAACGATAACGGTAATAAATAGCCGAATGTATTTAAAGTAAAAAGAAGAGAAAAAAGTGTTTTGGCTGCGGAAAGAAAGAACATCTAAGGAGAGCGTGTACAAATCCGTGGAACGAAGAAGCCAATGGAGAAATGTACTGGACAGGAGGTGCACACCAGCAGCAACAGCAGTACAGAGGCCACGGGGGACGAGGTTATGGCGGTCAACGAGGACAAGGCAGAGGCTGGCAACAACCACGTGCCGACAAAACGAGCCAACACGATGCGAGATACATATAAAAAGGTTACGAAGAAGAAGGTACAAGAAATGTCTTAAAACAGGTAAAACATGATTACGACAAAGTAAGTGAAACCGTAGTGTATAATTGCGATAAAGGTAAAATTAAATGGATAATAGACAGTGGATGTTCAGACCACATTGTAAATAATGAGACATATTTTTTCGGAAAGCATTATTTTGAAAAAACCAATAAATGTTAAAGTTGGAGATGGTAGAGACTTGAAATGCACTAAAGTTGGAAAAACTGTTACTTATTTTTTAGTAAATAATAAGAAAATTAAAATAACAATAATGTATTCTATGTAAAAGAGATAGATAAAAATCTGATTAGTTATGCGAAAGTAACAAATAAGAATAAAATTATTTCTATTGCTAATACGTCAAAGATATATAACAAAAATAATAATTTGATTGAAATTGCATATAAAAAAATAGTACATTACGATACTAGTGACATAAATCGTACTTTACGGCGCGACGTATATATACCCGAGCGCAGCGAGTGCGCTTAACACCGCGCCATGAAGAACGACTTATGACACGTGTATCGTACAATATTTTATACCATCTGCCTGACATATAAGTCAGCGGGCACGCCTATTCGTGTCATTAGCAGTCCATTTTTTCACCGTGCAGTAGCGTCCGAGCGTAGCGAGGGTGATAAGCACGGTAAAATAATGGACTACTTGTGCCACACGTGACATAAGTGCGGACTTATGCCACGCAGTGCTATAAACGGTTTATATAAAATGAATAGTTTTGTTGGAAGATTAGAAAGTTTGTAAATAATGTTGAGAGAATGACACGAAAAATAAAATACCGATCATAGAATTTTGGGACATGTAAATTTTAATTATTTAAATACGATGTGTAAAGAAAAATTAGTTGAAGGAATGCCAAACAATTTTGAAAATGTAAATTTAAAATGTGAAACATAGATACAAAATAAAAAACGTAATTTTCCATTCCAAAATAAGCGTATAGGTGCATCAAAATATTATTTGACTTTTATAGATGATTTTAGTAAATGCGCTAAATATATATGTTCAAATCAACAGATGAAGTGTACAATTATTTTTTGGATTATATAAATAAAGTAGAAAATTTAACTTGCAAGATAAAATTAAAAGATTGAGGTATGATAATGGTAGAGAATATCCTCTATTATATTAAAATGTATCTGGTAGTCTCTGGCTATAAGTTCACTTTATTCCCAAAACTACGCCTCCTTAGGGGCCGAGGTAAACCAGACGTTGACCAGAGGTAGACCGGAAGTCAACCGGAAGTCGACCGGAAGTCGACCGGAAGTCAATCAGAAGTAATCGGAAAAAATACAAAATGACCCGGAAGTGACCGAAAATAACCGACAATAAACCAGAAATATACCAAAAATAAACAGGAAGTAGTCAGAATAATGTATATTTGCTGAAGTGCTCCTAAAGGGTAAATCGGAAATTAATCAATAAATAATTGATAAAAATTTTGAAAAGTTTAAAAAGTATTATTTATAAACTGTAAATAATGTTGAAGCCTTTCAGAAACATAAATATATACATATATACATATTTTAGTGATGAAATATCAAAATATTTAAAATGATGTACAATTATAATTGTATCCAATACTAAAAATCACATCAATACAAATCATTTTCAAAAATCTACATTTAAATAAATATTTAATGCAGTATACAGTTGAACACAATTGACAGTTAAATTTTAATAATGAGTATGGGCTATATGAAAAAACAAATCAATTATCTATTGATCTAATATCTGTGTCTTTTATAATATCTTATCTATTGATCTATTATCGATAAGGTATTATACAATACTATACTGTTTTAATCAAATTTTCAAATGCTATAGAAAAACGCCACAATCATAATAATTAGTCTGATACTGTACTAGTTCAAAAGATATGCGTAAATTATCTTTATTTCGAAACAGCATATCAATAAAAATTGTATGATCATCATCAAGACATTTTTTGTTAACACTATCAAAAATTCATATTACATAGTCTTTGTACCACAAACAAATCCACTGTCTGTTTATACTTGAACCAGATAAAAGTATTTAAATATATTCTTTATGTCTATCACTAGGTTGAATATTAGACAATCTTTGAAAATTAACTGCAAATTGTATATAAAAAATCGAGTAAAATTTTAAAATGTTGAATTCAAGAATATGGTTATCATTAAATTGACTTTTAGAATTAGAATAATTTCCAATTCCTTTTAAAATAAGTACATCTATAGTATCATGAATGTATCACAAATTGTCGTACAATAGCAAATAATTTATTTCTAATTTTTATTTTCATCAAGTGTTTCAGCACTTATTAATTGGTGTAAGTGATTTGCAGCATAACTCTTTTTACCTCTTTTTTAAACAAATGTCACATTGACAGTGACGAATTGACGTAGAAAACCATAAAATTTAAATACAAAGCAAAATCACATCAGTGATAAATAACTATATGCATATGATAATATAAAAATTTCAGGTTGCTTACTAGATAATAATGAGACATAATATTTTTCTATTTGTTTACTAAAATTCTAGCGTCTTTATTTTCATGATAATCAGTGATTGAATAATCAATTTAACTTGGCGGCAAAATTTTTTGAAAATTAAAATTCGAAAAAATTAAAGCTTGAAAGGCAAAAATTAAAAAACTGAAATTGAACAATTTCTAAAACGAAAATGTTCAATTGAAATATTAGGAAATATACAATAATGAGAGTTTCGAGTATTTTTGTTTCAAATTTAGAATTTAAAATTTATCTTTTGACTTTCATAGTTTTTTAATATTTCAGTTTCAAAATTTTACCTTCCATTATAAATCAATGCATAATTTTCGTGTTTCAAATCTTTTTTATTTAAAATTTTTACTCTCCCTAATAAGAAAGATAGAAGGCTAATTAATAAAACAAATGAAAATGTCTATGGCCGAGAAATTGAACTGCAAAGGTCAAAACGCGAACAAAAACAACCAGATAGATATGGTCAATCCGATTCGTATTATATTTATGTAAATATCGGAAGCGCAGATAGTCCGACAACTCACAAAGAAGCTTTACGCGGGAACAATTCTGATTTATGAAAAGAGGCTATGAATAAATTGTTTAAATAAAAATAAAACTTGGCAATTAGTAGAAAATCCGAAAGATAAGAAAATTTTAGATTTAAAATGGGTATTTACAAATAAATCCGATAATCATAAGAAAGCGAGATTAGTTGTACAAGGCTTTCAACAAAGTGAAGTATTGAAAGATTTATATTCTCCAGTCGCTAAAGTTCAAACATTGAAGTTATTATTATCATATTGTTGTGAAAATAGTTTAATGATTATACAGATGGATGTCTAAACTGCATTCCTAAATGGAAAAATAAAATCATAAGTATTTGTAAAACAACCTGTAGGTTACAATGATAAGACCAAACAGTGTATAAACTAGTGAAAGCGTTGTTTGGACTGCGAGAAAGCCCGACTGCTTGGCACAAATGTTTCGACGACTATATACAAAAATTAGGATTTAAGAGAAGTAAGTGATTATTGCTTGTACACAAAATGTGGGAATAACGAAACAATTTATTCAATTCTAAACGTTGGTGATTTATTAATTTGTGGAAAAACAATGCGAAAAATTAGTAAGATGAAGAACAAACTGTCATACAAATTTTCAATGAAAGACTTATGCGAAGTAGAGAACTTACTTAGAAATAAATATTAATTATGATTATAAAAATTGTAAGGTGACATATGTATTAGTACATTTTACAACTAGGGGCGAAAATGTGCTTTCCCAAGCGAGGATGATGTTTGAGCACGAGTGGTAGTCGAGGACGCCGTAGGCGCCCGAGACGGACACGAGTGCTCACACATCATCCGAGTCATTGTTTTTATTATTTATTTTATTTATTTAATCCATAATATATATGCCTTTACAGGCATTCTCTAGAGGCAAACAAGTTTCCAGTACATAGGAATGGACAAAAGAAGATTTAAAACTAATGCCGCAGTGGCTTGCCGTCTTGCATTGCTTCGCGATGCAAGGCACGTAAAAACGCTTCGCGTTTTGCGTTAAAAGTACGGCCGCTAACGCTTGCGCTTCGCGATCGCCATGTCCACACTGAGAGACTTTCGGTGTAGCTGTTACTCCTTAAAGTCTTGTAGTGCCTCAAAACGTGGTAGCGCTACTTTTGCAATCGGAGTAACAGCTACTCCGATCAGCGCAGCCCGTGCGCCGAGTCGGTATTCCAGCAGCGCCACCCCGTCGGTATAACAGCTGTCTGTAGAATCGGAACGACCGTTACTCTCTACTCCGCGCCAATTTGCCTGATGCCGCTGGTTTTCCGAGCACGTTCACAATTGGATTTCATACTGTGTTTTTTTATTGTTGTTGCGCTGTTTAATGTATATTACTACATAGAAAAATGGAGGACTTTTTCGAAAAAGCTGGAGAACTTCATAGCGACTAACGCGCGCTAAAGCGTGAGACGTAGCGCCCCGAATTCGCTCCGACAATCGGAGTAGCCACTACTCCGATCCGTCGGAGTAGAGAGAGCGCGTGCAATATGAGTAGGATTAGTTCATTTTCGGGACACGGGCTACGCCAAACGTACGGCGCTTCCGTCGCCGCTGTTACGGTAAATCAGCTGCACCGAAAGTCTCTCAGCGCACTGACGCTCATGCTGCGCTCTCACTGTCTAATATTTGTATTGGTTATCTCCTTTAAAAACCGTTTTTGAGGATTTGTCCTTCGTTAAAGCATTCCAAAAAATATTTGTCACAGTCTAAAGTTGTGTTTTAAGAATAGATACAACTTTTACATTTAACATTTTCATGAAAAACGTAGATCCGCAAAGTTTTATGGTAAATAATTGATTTTTTTGGTATAGAAAAACGATTTTGGGTTGTTAACTTGAGTTATAAGCATTTTTATGATTTCATGTTAACAGAAAAAAGTTGTATTTTTTAAATATCCAAGACCTATTTTGTTAACTTTTTTTGTAAAATGCTTAGGATTCGTTAAAAAACCGTTTTTGGCGATTTTTGGAGATGACCGCATTCTGCGTATGTATGCAAGATAAAGCTGAAAATAAAACCACAAGGTGGTAAAGGGAGTTTGCACACAAATTTTTAGCCCGACCGACTAAAGTCTCTCAGAGATAATCGTGTAACACCAAAATTTTTATTCAAAAATACATGCAAATATTGAACAAATATAAAGGATCGGGATAAAAAGAAATTTTGTTTTTTAGTTTGTGCAAGAGGAGACTCCTAAAATTTTAGCTCGATCGTTCAAAAATTGAGTGAAATATAGCATCTTACATATTTTTTGCTGACAAAACTATAAGGCACTTGCGTACCGCAGTCGTGCCTAAAAATTAATAATTGTCACGCATGACTGTATAAATCGCAAGATCAGATAGGATATTATATATATAGCCTTTCCAATTATTCATAACGACAGTACTGCACGTTTTGCTTTCTTTTACATGCTTTTCTATTTCATTTTTTCTCTTTGCGACGAAAGCTCGCAATCTTAATGAAGGAGGCACAACTCCTTTGAATATAAAAAACATTCGCTCCTGAGGAAGTACAGGGATCCATCCTGCTTCCTGATTAATGTGATTGTTTCACGGTGATACACATCTCCGTGAGTCTTGTTGGCCTCTGCTTTTCCCCATTCCCGGAGGATGATACGGTGAAAGTCCGCTCGATCAGCACCTGTTGAGTCGAATATATAAGTTATCTATTTACTAAGTTCTAACTTCAAGTGCCTCTTGGCTTTCCTTGTCGCATATTCTTGTTATCCCAATCAAGTGGGGCGATTCTTATCGTGCGGTCTTGGCATGTTGTAAGATTTCCCTATTCCTAGGTGGATGCTCTTTTCCTGTATCTTACTCTTACCTGACTCTCGTCTACTGTGTTGACTTTTCAGAGATTATTAATTTATCATAGCTTGTCTAGCGATTAGAGGGAAGCTGGTTACGCATTGAGTATGGCCCCCACAAAATGCGAATTTTGGACGACCTGCAGATCGTGTTTTTTATTAATGCAACACAGATTTAGACAATACTTTTAAAATGTTTACTCAACGGTTACTGTTTTGAGCTGTCATTAATTGACATTTTTACTTCACGCGACGTTAGTTTCTTGTCTCGCGCCTATGTGTATACGCGCACACTCGAGCACGCCGCGCGTACGCAGGAGAGAGAGAGAGAGAGAGAGAGAGAGAGAGAGAGAGAGAGAGAGAGAAACTGTACAGTGTCGCCACACGAGTCGCTAGAGGTTCCCAGTCTGTGCGCTGCAAGCGAATTTTACTTGATATTGCCCGTACTACTGTCTCTCCGCGCGCGCACTCGTGAGAACTGCCACCGTGATAGAAGACGCTCATCTCCTCCTCCCGGACTCGCACTCGCGCCACACGCGTTCTTTCCTCCTTCAGCGGACAGTAAAAGAACACAGTCAGTCCCTATGAAAATACGTTTATTGCTAAAAAAGGCACGGACGTAAATCTAGGCGTGTGCGCTCTCTTGGAGAGTTGGTGCAGAACTGCGCCATATGCAAGATTAAGCAGAGAGGGTAGAGTCCCAAAGTGGCTATTTCTTTATCTCCAACATTTATGATGAAAGGTAAAATTTTAAAACTGAAAATATTAAAAAACTATGACAATTAAAAAAATTAATTTAAAATTAAAAATTTACAACAAAAATACTCTAAACTCTTGAATTTTAATTTTTCTAAAATTTGCCGCCAAGTTAAATTGATTATTTAATCACTGATTCGAGAAAATAAAGATGCTAAAGTCTAAAATAAAGTAAAATTTAAAGTTTATGTAAAATTGTGCAATGTAAAATTTAAAATAAAGTAAAGTAAAATTTTAGTATTATTTAGTTAGTAACGTGAAATTTTTATATTATTAAAAAAGTTATCTATGCATATAGTTATTTATCACTGGCGAAAACATTGACGTGATTTTGTTCTCCCTATATAAAAACGTCATGACCGGATGAAGTGAAGCCAAGAATGCGTCAATATGATTGGCTCATGTAGTGCGCATGCCTCAAAAGTATCGTTAGAATTTTTTGATTTGTTATTGATTTCTAAAATTGATTCTAATATTGAAAATGTAATATAATACTATAATACATATCAAATTATAATTTGTGTATTTATAACATTCTAGAGACATTCTACTCTCGAGACTATTCTATTCTCGAGACATAACCTTAAAATTTTAAAAGGAAGTTGGCGATGAAACCGTGGCAATTTTGAAATTTATATGAGCGCGAAATGAATCATATATTGTAAAGTTTGATATATTTCCGCGATAGAAAACAAATATTAAAAATATCAATCAAGTATTTATATTCCATTTAATAAGTTAATGAAATTATAGTCTACTACAGTGTGCGCAGCGCACTGCGCCACGTCTAGTGTATTAAAATTTTATAATTTTCTACGTCAGTTCGTCACTGTTGATGTGACATAATAAGAAAAATTTATGCTGCGAATCACTTAAACCAATTGATTTGTGCAGAAATACCCGATAAAAATGAAAATAAAAAATAGATTATTTGCTGTTGTACGACAATTTATATTACATTAATGATAATATAGATGTACTTATTTTAAAAGGAATTGGAAATTATTCTAATTCTAAAAGTCAATTTAATGATAACCATATTCTTGAATTCAACATTTCAAAATTTTACTCGATTTTTAATATGCAATCTACAGTTAATTTTTAGAGGTTGTCTAATATTCAACCTATTGATAGACATAAAGAATATATTCAAATACTTTTTTCTTGTTTAAGTACAAACAGACACTGGATTTGTTTGTGGTACAAAGACTATGTAATATGAATTTTTGATAGTGTTAACAAAAAATGTCTTGATGATGATCATACAATTTTTATTGATATGCTGTTTCGAAATAAAGATAATTTATGCATATCTTTTGAACTAGTACAGTATCAGACTAATTATTATGATTGTGGCGTTTTTCTATAGCATTTGCAGTTGCTATTGTATTTAATATTTGCCCGTGCAATGTTCAATTTACTAATTGTAAAATGCGAGAAAATTTGATTATAATGTATGATTCATTAACTTTATCATTACTTCAAATATCAAAATATTATAAAAATAAAATTTATTTTGAAACAATTACTAAATTTTAATTATAAGAAATGTTATTCACGCAATAAAATTTGCTGAATTCAAATTAAATCGATATAACGGAAATCGATATAACCAAGAAAAATCAAGATCAAATCAAAGCTGAAACAACTCAACAACAAGGTCGACGGAATTCTACAACGAGACAACAGCCGTTCTCTACGCCAATTCAATCAAACCAGAAAGGATCAAGACTTAGAATGCTAATTTCGGTAAAGTTAAAAGTTTATTTCAGAGTCTTAGTATCAAACCGTCTGTTGTAATATGCACTGAAACTTTCAAACAAGCTAATCATAGTATATATAAACTGATAGGATCCAATGGGGAATATGACTGCTATTACAACGATAGTAGGTTAAATAAAAATGATGGTGTTATAATCTTTGTTAATAATAATTTAGTACAAAATACCGAAGTAGTTAAATATGGTAGATTTAAGATTGTAAGTACTATAATTAAGTTAACGAATTAAGTTAAATAGTAATAGTAATATTGAAATATCGTTCATATACAGATCACGCGAAATACCAAAGACTGAATTTATAATGGATCTGAATAAATACTTAATCAAAAAGAAAAATATCAAATTCATGTTGTAATTGGCGATTTTAATGTAGATCTGTTAGAATGCGATTACATGAGCCAGAAATTTCTGTGCAATTTTCTAGAAAAAGGTTATAAACCTGGATTTGTTGGTGTAACAAGACCACCCATGGGTTTAGCCAAAGGATCCTGCATTGGCAATATATTTATAAAAACTAATAACATTGATACAGTTACCTATAAACTCAAAGCTACAGTAACTGACCACTACCCTATTTTTATCGCAGTCAACAAAATGAAAACTGAACAAATTAAACCTATAGAATTATTAAACTATAACAAAATAAAACATATCGCGGCTACCATTAACTGCACTGAAATATTGTCAATGCAAGATTCAAATATAGCTATAAATAATTTAATAGATAAGATTAAGTTGTGTGTAGAACAAACTAAATCATGAAAAAAGTAAAAATAAACAGCAGGGTAGGAAGAATTGGATCACTGATGGGATAATTAAATCATGTAAAACCAAAGAACTATTATATAACTTATGGCAGATGGATATTACAAATGATCAACTCAAACTGGATTATAAAAACTATACTAGAATGTTAGATAAAGTTATTAAAGATGCTAAAATTGTATATGATGCAAAGCTAGTTCTAAATAATGTCAATAATCCTAAAAACCTTTGGGGTATCATATATAACAAAATGGGAAAGCAGAAAAATAGTAATACCATAAGTTATATAAAGGTTAATGATAATAAAATTACGGATAAAGTAGAGATCGCTAAGAGAATGAACAAATTTTTTGTGATATTAGCCGCAAATTGTCTGATGATATTGTGAAACCAAATAATGCCGAATCTAAACAACCAGATACAAATCCAAATTCAATATTTCTGAAACTTACAAGTACGAGTGAGGTAATAAATATAATTAACAACCTGAAGCTAAAAAGCGGTGGTGCTGATAAAATAAATAGCAAGACCCTAAAGATTATTGGAAGTTGTATCTCGATACCATTAACACATATTTTCAATATGTGTATTGAAAATGCGATTTGGCCGGATGCTTTGAAAAAGGTTGAAATCGTACCAGTATATAAAGCAGGTGAGAAGCATAGCATCAATAATTATAGGTCGATTTCACTCATATCTAACATTGTGAAAATTTTTGAAACAATAATATACAATAGGTTAAAAAAATATTAGCTCAAAGGATGCGTTTAATTATATTACGGAAATATTGTATAATAATATGGATAGGAATATACCAACAGTTGTAACTTATCTTGATCTGGCCAAGGCCTCCGATACGGTCGATCATAAATTACTACTTAAAAAACTTTACTGTATAGGCATTAGGGGTCAGGCTTTGGATCTTCTTCCAAGCTATCTTGATAATAGATACCAGACAGTTAAAATCGAAGAAAGTAAAAGTGACTTTTTGTTAATAAACACAGGTGTCTCTCAGGGTACTGTCCTGGGGCCACTATTAATTATATTATATATTAATGATATCTTGAAGACTAAGACTAAGACTAAGACTAATGATATCTTGAAGGAGATCCCCCTGAGCTCTATACTGTCTTCTGCTGACGATACTTCCATAATAGCCACTGGAGAGAATTGCTTAGAGGCACAAAGTAACATTAATGAATCCCTATTGGTCATAGATAACTTGCTGGCGGCTGTGAATAAATTATCACTAAATGTAGATAAAACAGCCTTCATGACATTCAGGAGCTATTGTAATAGTGTACCAGCTCACATAGAAGTAAAAATCCAGGATAGGATGTTGACTAGAGTGGAAAGCTGTGAATACCTTGGAATTGTTTATGACTGTAATTTGAAGTAGGATAAACATATTCAATATATAATTAAAAAAACGAAGTACTCAGTATATATTTTTTATAAGCTAGCAAACATCATGTCGACGGTAATACTACGAATGATATATTATGCTTTTTTACATAGCATGATAAGCTATGGAATCTTAGCCTGTGGTGGAGTGTATAAAAATAATCGAGATCTTGTGCAAAAATTACAAAGTAAAATATTGAAGATACTTATAATATAGCCTTAATATAGCCTCGAAGATAAATAGTTGTTCTAGGTTTAGATAACTGTCATGTGCGTTGAAGCTGTTTTTATTAATTATCTTCGAGGCAATAAGGCTACATTATAATGACTTTAAAATCCAGTACTTAAGTTCTACTAGTGTTACTAAGAAAAAGAGTTTAATTGTACCTAAAAGTTATAAAAGAGTCAGTGAAAAAAAAGTATTATAAGTAACAAAGCAATCATTACATATAATGCGCTAACCAAATAGTCTAAAAGTAGTAGATATAAATAAACCATCGGATAAGAATTTAATCAAGAGGTGGATTAAAATGAATTGTTGACTATGTATATGCCATTATTTAACATATGAATTATTTAAATGATATTTGTTATTATTGCGTGCGAAATAAAATTTAAGCAAAGAAAGTTATTTGATAAAACGCAATAAATAAGCATGCGATTGATGCCTTTAGTTTGTAACATATAGAGTAAGAAGGAAAGTTTTTTTTCTAGTTTTAAGTATTTTTTAATACTTGTATCTTATTATGTAATGCCAGTGCTTGCGAACAGGTAACTTGTTTACCTCTGCAAGGTTCTGAGTGTATCTATTAACTATTTATACTCTGTACTATTTTGGAATAAATAAATATATATATATATATATATATATATATTTATTTATTCCATATATATAAAGAAAATTAACTTTAAAAAAAAGTAAAATGTTAGTTTAATATATTCCGCAACAAAATTACTGATAAAAAATAAATGAGATCAATCAAACAAAGTCGAGTTTATTATATTGAATCATAATGAAGCAACCAAATTTTTTTGGTCAATAAAGGACTTAATTAACTTGAAGTTAAGTTATATAATGATGAATTAGGAAGAACTCTCAAGATACTCACTACGTAACTTGCCATGACTCGCGAACGTGAAAATAATGCCCACACTTAACAGCAATAATTAATTTATAAACGATAAACAAACAAATTAACACATACTAATTGCCGATAATGACTGTATTTGTTGGCATGTATTAGCTGTTGTATATAATCTGTACTATACCTGCGCAGCAGTTCCAGTAGGTATAATATTTATAAAATTGACTATATATATATATATATATATATATATATATATATATATATATATATATATATATATATATATATACATATATATATATATATATATATATATATATATATATATATATATATATATATATATATATATATATATATATATATATACATATATATATGGTAGGTTCTCTGACAAATCATACGCGAAAATAAAATTCTTGTCCAAACTTGGGAGATATGTTCTAGAGGTCGCCACGGTGTCAATTCTAAATTTTAAAATTGATTCCATCAATTCTCTCCGAGTTACAAGGGTTCAAAGTTGGTTATTTAAGCATTTTCAATGATTTATAGCTCTTAAACGATGAATTTTTCAATAAAAACTTACTAAATGTTTTTTTTGTTACATTTTCTCAGCTATTTAATAAAAGTTCCCTTTCTCTCTCTCTCTCTCTCTCTCTCTCTATATATATATATATATATATATATATATATATATATATATATATATGATATTTAAACCTTAATATTGGTAAAGGCAAGAGTGGTAAAAGCGATTCGGACTCCGACCACCATGAAATTCATGGAGATACCTTTTTCAAGTGCAAAAGTCTCAGTCACAAGTCCCAGAATGTCAGAGGCCCTATATTATTAGCTAAAATAGTACATTACGATACGTGTGACTTAAATGGTTCTTTTTTACACGGCGCAGTTAGCACCCGAGCGTAGCGACACCAATACCTAGTTGGTTGTTCTATGACGCTCTTCATGTGTTTTAAATAATTCATTATAATCATTAATAACGAACTTGTACATATAACATTCTTTGTGTGTACAAGGCTATCGATCATATACCTCTTTCTTTCTTTATTGCGTCGTTGCTACATAATCATTTTCTTTTCTTATTGCATTCGAGTCACCGCTTTAGCCAATAATTTCAACTCATAAATACTTTAAACATTTACCCCTTTAATAGATATTGTCATTGCGGTACGCATAAGGCCTGTTGAACGTCAGACATATGCTATTCACCTACATTGTATTGACATTCATCTCATTATATATACTAACTCATAAAATTTTTTCTGATTATTTATTGCAGCAGTTTTAACGAATAATAATCATGTCTCCAAATAATGATATTTTCTACGAATAATTCATTCATTCATTCATCCATATATATATATAGGCAAACATAATGAATATATTTGCCTATCTCATTATTTTGTAATTTATTATTTCGATTCTCTATTCCTCCGATATTATTTTCAGTAATTAATGTTTTGCTTACGACGAATTATTACTATGTATAATTTTACCCATATTATTGCGTTACTTGATTAAACAAATAAAGTGATTAAAGGCAATCAGCCACACATTTATTATAAACATAAATATTGATTTTTCTCTCTAGCTTGCATCCTATCTAATCCCACGTCTGCGCCACAAGTTCAATTTATAATTAATAAAATCACGAAGTCAAATCTTCGTACTGAATTTCTGCAATAATTCACTATCCATTATCTCGCATACTTTTTATCGTAACTTATCAGATGCTAAATTTGATTGATCGCGACTTCCAAATTATTACACAAAAATCAGTACATTCTAAGTCATAATTTATGATAAAAACTACTTTTATTATTATGTGTACAACTAAAGGTGTTGTGTATGATCATAAAATTTTGCAACGCGATTTAGACTCTTAGAGAGCATGTGAAAGCCACCTTGGCTAGAACATAACAAAACGTGCAGAACTGTCATTTTAGAAAATCGGAAAGGAATTATACGAATAACACGTCTGATATAGCGGGTTATTCAGTCGTGTATCAAAATGATTAATTCTTTAGTTGTTCATCTATGTAATAGAGAACCCTACCAAAATAACTGGTTTTCAAAATAGCGATCTGAGTTAACTGATTTCCGAAAGAGCTCATTTGGTGAACTGGTTTATGAAAGAGGGCTCTAAAACGATCTCATTTTCGACGAGAATTCCGAAATTGATGATGTTTTAATCAAATCTACGAGAGAGCTGCTTTCCAAAGGAAATTTCTGAAATAGCTTCTTTTCGTAGACTCTTAAGTTAACTCCTACTTCTTCTCAGCCAAATGATATGGAATAAGCATTCACAATCCATATTAATCAATGATTTATTTCATTTGCAGCTCTTGATTGCCTTCCTTTGTCTAGTAGCACAGATGATGATCACAGCAGTTCTGATACGGAACATTGTCTATCACCATTGCAAAGTAAGACAGAGTTTTCAATCACCAATAATACAACCATTAACTCTATTCGGAAACGAAGAGGAAACTTGCCAAAACACTCTGTTAAAATTCTAAAAAGATGGCTCTACGATCATAGATACAATGCATATCCTAGTGATACTGAAAAAATTACTCTAAGCGAAGAAGCTAATCTTACAGTACTTCAGGTATTCTATTTATGTAAACATCTAACTTAATTTTGCATAGTACTAATGTTCTAAAATTCTTATAACAAAATTCTAAAATTCTCAAAATAATGGTAATAAGTAGAAATAAGTGGGTTAATTAATAAGTAAATACATTGCAGTTGTCAATAATACGTTATCAATCTTTATTATGAGAGAAAAACCACTGCCAAGTCTTAAGCACCTATAATTTACCGTACCGTAGTACCGCCGACGATGCAAAATTTGACGACAGCTATGAGCACCGCCGCCCAAGTGCTCCCGCTTGCGGAAATGCAAGGTATGCATCTCCACACGCATGATCACTAGCCACCGACAAGTCATGTCGAATAGTAGGAAATTTTGGTTTATTTATAGATGAAACTCTTGTTACAAGAGAATTCTTAACGAATCGCAACAATTTTTTGCTAGAAATACTCGAAAATAGTTGAATATAAATGATGACAAGTTATTCTATACCAAATCACGAAAACCTATGTTTTTTTTTTAAAAAAAGCTTTGGAATCCATAATTTTCATGCAATATCTAAAACGGAAATATTAAATTTAAATATTACGACATAAAAAATTTAAGTTATTATTTCAACAATTTTATCTTACATATATTTACGGTTTCAAAATTTTTCCTTTCATTATAAATCAATTCGTAATTTTCTCATTTCAAATCTTTATTTTTTAAAATTTATACCCTCACTCGACTAAGTGGGCATTTTGATCTCTGTGGTTACAGTTCTCGTCTTCGGCTCGTGCTAGCTCTCCTCGACTCGTACTGACTACTCCACATTCGCTCTAAAAAAGCCTTCTTTTTGCTCTTGGTACACAATATACTGTTTTTAATACATTAATAGTCCATAAAAACGCTAAATAGAAATTATCCGATTTGGTCCAGATTAGGTGATGCTGGGGATAATACTTATAAGAAATAAGTTTCTCACTTTCCATTTTATGTAAAAAAAAAATATTTGTAAATTGCTTAGGTGAGAGTCAAACAAGTCAAATAAAAAACAATCCAATTACTTCATGTTGTGAATTTAAAAATATTTGTAATTAAATTATAAACATCCATAATTTAATTTGAAAATTTACGTTATAATAAAATATGTTCGTAAAAATTATAAATAAAATAATACCGACTTTAATATATACCAGTTCTACTAAAATTATTACATATTGATCAAGAGGCGCGGTGGAACCCCAATGGCACGTATAATAGTTTTACATGCTGTACCGTCAGGAGCACCGCGACACTATTATACTTCAAATTTATTAGATAACCTATATACTAATTTTAAAATCTGGTTGTTATATTATTATGTATGAGTATCCTATTTTAAAGATTTGAATTCGATTTTTCTAATTACCACAGCATTTTGCTAAAAATAATTGCTCCATTCGTGAATTAATTCAGATTAAAAACTTAATTTGGAATTTTTCTTCAATTTTTGCCTCCCCAATCCTCTTTTTTTAAACTCAGTCAGTTTTCAAGAATCGGTACTTGTTGATCATAAGAGGTTATAAATGTGCAGACCCCGAACAAACTGTACACATAATAGCCTACCCGATCGTATTTTCCTACACGAAAAAATTCTACGCATATTTTCTACACGGATATTCTTTACACCTCTTTTTGCTTCCTCCTAGAGGAAGCTTTGTAATAGTAAGGTTCGCTAAAACTTCGTAGAAACGCATTTGGAGGTGTTTAGAGTTCGAATCATGCGTTTTTAGAAAATGTCCTTGCGGATGGGTGTGTGTGTATGTACGTATAACGTTATGATTCTGGAACCACGAGACCGATCGTTATAAAATTTGACATGCATATATGTTTTCTGATTCTGAATTCGGAAAAAATTTATTTTTATTATTCTGACCATTGTATGACCATATTTAGCCATTTTTCGATTTTTGAAAAAATATTTTTGCTTTTTTTCGATAATATACAATATAATACAAATAATAGAGTATCTAAAAGAGCATAAAATTGCCTACTTTTTCCCACAAAATTTTTCAGATTGATCGTTCCGATCAATTTTTATGATAAAAAAGGTGATTTAAAAAAATTTAATATCTCCAAAACTAAATAGTCAAACTTTTTAAAAAATTTATGACAATAAAAAACGGTAATATCTATTTGCTGTAAAAAGTTGAAACCATGTTCAAGCTAAAAATCGATTACGGGAGTAAAAAGGCTTTAATTAAGTTGAAATTCTGGGAAAATATCGATCTTTTGATTACTTCGCTTAAGTTCTTTTTACAGCTGATAAAACCGTTTGGTTTAAAAGATATTAGGATTCCAATTCTTTGTCACTCACCCTGTATAACTGAAAATTACTATTTTTATTAAACCTTATCACTTGCTGACTAAAGTTCGGAATGATTTGAGACAATTCATGATTTTATGAGGTTATGAGAACCCTATGGCATTTCAAAATATTAAAGTTTAAATTTTGTTGTGAAAATTATGAAAATTATATGATTTGATTTTTAACGGGTGCTCCTTCAGTAAAATAATGAAGATTAAAAGTATTTTAAAAATCATTAATATACTGTGTATTTAAACAATATTTTATCTATTGGAACTATAAATTTTGTTAGGGGAAGCTACGTGCTAAAGAATTGGCAGTGGTTTTTATTATTTTACTACACTGCGAAACTCTACACAAGCGTATATTACCTATAGTCAGATAATTGTTACAACAATAGGTTATACGCTTGTGTAGAGTTTCGCAGTATAGTAAAATAATAAAAAATAGGTGTAGAGAAGATTAGTATAGAAAATATCCGTGTAAAATTTTCCCGTGTAGAAATAGTATATCGTGCAACTAGGGAGGGGAATTGGCTTCTTCTAGCGAGAATGACGTTTTAGATTTTCTAGATCTGAGTCTGAATCAGCCACCCCTCCCTTGTTGCACATCGTATTTTTTTTTATAAGGGCAAGAATAGACCCTTTTTTCATGCATGGGAAAGGAATAGAAAATTGAGGACTTTTTCATGCATATCATAAAGTTGTATACTTTTTATTCTTTTAGTTTCTCAAAATTTTCAAAATTTTTTCAAATTGTAAAAATTGTAAAAATTGTACGAATTTTTCAAAATTTTTCTTAATCTTTTGAACAACTAATATTTTACATCACGTTGCTGAGAAAAACTCAATTTTCTATTTATTTCTCATGCATGAAAATGAGTCTGTTTCATGCACGTATTAGAATAGTCTATATCTCGTGTAAATTGCCACCCAAGCCGAAGGTGAGGGTGTCAAACACGAGATATGGGCTGTCTAATTTCCTCCCTTGGTGTGTATACTATTTTTCTTTACACCAGCACCGAAAATGCAAATTTCTTTCCAGGTGCCCGGAAGGAAAATTGTGCTTTCGGTGCAGGTATATAGAGAAATAGTATATTGTGCAACTATGACGGGGGGGGGGGGATTACTAACGAGGGCGACATTGGAATCGAGGGCACCGCAGACTTGACAAGTGCCTGTAAAAACCCGTTTTCATGCATATAGAGTGAATGGTAAGTTGCGCATTTTGAGTCGTAAGTTGATTTTTATTATACTTGAATCGAAAAAACTATAGCTTTTATTTGGTCAGTATTAAGGTTTAAAACCCCAATCCAACACAACACGCGCTACCGCTGACATGCGGTTCTCACCCTTACGAAGACCCTTGCCAGAAACAAGTCTGTAACAAATCAAGAATATTCTTTGAGGTTTTGTATTCGGAGTCTGCTCATGCACGATCTTCTCCAGGACCTTGGAGAGAAAGCTCAGAAGGGATATTGCACGAAATTCCGAAACAACAGATGGAATAAGTTTCTTCTTAAAGGGCACCAAGTGAGCCTTTTTTCAGACATAGGAATAGACCCTACAGGACAGTAATGCATTAAATGAGGTCTCTAGAAGATGTCCTTAGACAGGGAGAGATTTTGCTATAACGCTTTAAAGTATCCTATCCTGACCAGGACATCGCCCAGATCATGCCTCATCAGACACGGTTGTGTCGCCTTTTTAAAGCTTCTCGACAGCTATATAATTGTCTTAGTTCGGAGTCAATCCATAGAAAGTAATCTTTGTGTTTTGGTTTGAGCTTTTGACTCAGATGTTCTAGTTATATGTCAACTTCGCTTTCAGAACAATTAATTGACGAGCAGTCACAAGCGGCAAAGTAGGATAAAAACTCATCTTATTAAATCTTCCTAATTTGAAGTTCTTGTATGTAAAACTTTTAAAAGCAGAGGGTTCTGTCGAAGTCCATTTCAACATCTATAATGTTATGCCACTTGGGAAGGTTGCTAGTGAATTGTTCGCATTCAGCACTATGTTGTCGTCGTCAATGTAAATCAGATTACGTTTGAGAATCCTTGACGTTGTTAGTCTAGTCCACTAATTTATTTCACTTTTAAATTAAAGGTTTAATTTGCAGGCTAGGTCCCTAACAATTAAAAAAAAAATTACAAAAATTAACTCCAAAGTGTTTTAGTACACTTGCTTTCTAATGTATCATTCAGATGGAATCACCGACAAGGCGTGTTAATTTCCATTTAAACCTAATTTATGGTGTTTTTTGATTTATAAATAATTTTGGCTTGCTGATATTCATGAAATTGTGGAATGAGATTTCTTGTTATTTTGCAAAAGGGATGTTGTTGTTTACATCACCCATTACTATCTAGTTATAATCGTATTTCACAGAGTATCTTCGTATGTCGGTCATCAGTTTTTAATTATTAGAGAAAAAGACACTTGGTAGCAAATAGATTACGGCAACAAAGATTGGTGTCTTTTTGCTCTGTTTTACGCAATATATCCTTCGGGACTTTCGGTTTTCTCTCTACCTCTAACTGCGGAAAGCACAGGATAATCGCTTTTTAGCTATTACGAACGTACAATGCACTGTTGCAAGATCGAGTAGCCATTAACCTATGCAAACAGGTAATCAACACTGTACTTAAAATGCGTCTCAGCCACGCCAAAGAAGTAGAAGGTGGGGTGAGCAGTCACGAGATATTGTCGAAATATCCTTATGTACGCATTTCCTCCCGGCTAAGTCAATTCTTATTTGATTTAATCAGAGTAGCAGTTGTTTTTTCCTTCGACTGTTAACTAATACCAGCGATGCTCCTAATTCCCTTAAAATGTCTATCATATTTCTATGAGCTTCTTGGCGATACTATATTACCTAAAATTTCGCCAAGATAATGGTATACATTTCTATGTTTGTCATTTTCAGGAATTAATTCGCATATTATAACTCCGAAATATCTAACCAAACAAAGCATTTCTCCTCCTGATAATTTTAGCTCCAAATTATTTGTTAGTCAATTTAAGGCAATACTTAGCAATTTGATCGAATTTTGTAAAACAAAATAAAATTTGCTATTCTTGTTTTTAGGCGATGTAACAAAAGATATTATTTTGAAAAAATAAATGTATTTACAATAAAACGCATCGTCGCATGATCTTGTGCGGACAGGTTTGTCTATAGACACTGATATATATGTGCTCTGCGACTGCTTTAATGACTAGAAGTCCCTACTTATGCGGGTATTGCTGATTTTTTCTTGGTTCGTTACGTTTTCGCTATTCTTCTGAATGAATGCACTTTAAATTCATTTAAATTGTTATAATTTGTTTTATATTTATACATTTACTTTTTATTGCAAACAGCATTACAATACTTCTACACTCTCGAGAATACTCGTTATTTTGCAAAATATTAAAATGTAATATTCTCATCCTCACTTATTCTTTTAATCTACTCAATTTTTCTCATAACAACATAATGTCCAGTTAATAAAAACCAATCTTATCTAATCTAACCCATATAGCAGCCAATCTTTCAATAATATTGCCCAAAACTTGCATTGGCAGATTCGGCAGATTCAAAAATATCGTGGCCAGATTATTAGGGAAAAAGTAATTTCGGTTTTTTTTTATATATTTCAAGGTAAATTGTTTAATATAAACTAGTGCGATTCACCTCACTCCTGGCGTCGCTCGGTTAAAATATATATTGCAATAGTCATGAAATTCAAGTTTTTTTAAGGTCTTTTTTCCTACAAGTTTTAAATAATAAAGATTTAAAACACGAAAATTACGCATTGATTTTTAATGGAAGGTAAAATTTTAAAACTTAAAATATTAAAAAAAACCAAGACAGTCAAAAGAATAAATTTTAAATTTTAAAATTAAAACAAAAATACTCTCAACTCTTGTTATTTTATATTTCCTAATATTTCAATTGGATATAACAAGAGTTGAGAGTATTTTTGTTTTAAATTTAAAATTTATTCTTTTGACTGTCTTGGTTTTTTTTTTAAATATTTTAAGTTTTAAATCGATAGTTATTTATCACTAGTGAGAACATTGACGTGATTTTGTTATGTATTAAAATTGTATAGTTTTCTACGTCAATTTGTCACATTCGATGTGACATTTGTTTAAAAAACAGAAAGAAAAATTTTTTGCTGCAAATCACTTAAACCAATTAATTAATGCAGAAATACCTGATAAAAATGAAAATGAAAAATAGATTCTTTGCTGCTGCTCGAGCGAAGCGAGCGTTATTTGCTAGTCAGAAATTATTCTCATTCTAAAAGTCAATCAAATGATAACCATTATATACTTGAATTCAAAAATATTTTAAAATTTTACTCGAGTTTTGATATGCAATCTACAGTTAATTTTCAGAGTTTGTCTAATATTCAACCTATTGATAGTCATAAAGAATATATTCAAATTCTTTTTTCTTGTTTAAGTACAAACGGACACTGGATTATTGTTTGTGGTACAAAGGCAATGTAATACAAATTTTTGATAGTATTAACAAAAAATGTCTTAATGATTATGCATAAAATTTGTATTGATATAAGGCTGTTTCCAAATAAAGATAATTTACGCATATCTTTTAAACAAGCACAGTATCCGACTAATTATGATTGCAGTGTTTTTGGTATATCATTTGCAGTCGCTATTGTATTTAATATTTGGCCATGCAATATTCAATTTCATATTAGTGAATTGCGAGAACATTTGATTAGAATGTATGATACATTAACTTTATTATTTTTTCCAATCTCAAAAGATTATAAAAACGCTACAATGAAAAAACGGACATTTTGGTCCTCAGCAATATTGCTCGAAAATTTATAAAGGTTATATAATCCTTTCACAATATTATCTAATCTAGCTAATCTGGAAATTCAACACTCAGGTAATATTGACCAAACATTGAGCGCTATATGGACATTTTCAAGGTCTTCCTTGCTTGTTTCGGGAAGAACCATCTGGATGGTACATATACATATATATATATTGTTTTTTGGAAATGCAATCCGAAAACGGACATTACCCCTTGCAGCATAAGCTATACATTTTGTATAGCTTATGACTGTGATTGACTCGAGGAGTTTTTTCTTGTAATATTGTAATTTAATATGTAACATTTACAAAAATTGATCTGAAGAGGTTGGGAACCAAACCAACGAAACGTCGTCAGTGAAATATCTATTTGTTTGGAGTTTTTTATTTACAAGGGTTGACTCTCTCACTTCTGCTTTCCTTATATTTTTTTTTTGTTAACATGGAGAGCAAAAAACATAATTGTTCTAGGTATTTTATTTATTCTTGAAATAAATAACATCGTGTTACTCTGTAAATAATGATTTTGTTTGTTTTTTGAATGCCTTATTAACAATATATACAAGGTGACCTATTTTAAATTTCCGCCGCTTATAACTCGTCAGGAAAAGCCTCAATAAAAAAAGGTAGAAAAAAAAATTTGTAGGCAATCAAGGAGAGAGTCAAACAATTACCTTGGATTTAACCTTCATTTTAAAGTCAACTTTGATTTTATTATAAGAACTTGTTTTTATTGCAAAAATAAATGAAGCGGAAAATTTGGAGTTCAGAATGGTATTATTGGCTGGGGTGCCGAAGGTCGTTTGGAGGTTATAGAGCCAGTTTGAAGTAATCTACCTGTCTAATTCCTCTTGAAAGGTCTTAATAAAAAACTAGCTAAAAACTCACTTGCTGACGCTTCTTTTCATATTTCTATAATAATAGAAATATGAAACAAAAACAATAATAAAAAAATATACCATTATTAAAATATTATTTTATTTCAAAATCAGAAGTAATTACATCATAACATTAAAGCATAATACTTATTATTCAAATTTAAATTCAATTCGAATGTATTGTTATTGAGCAATATTATGTAGTTATTGAAAAAATATATTTATTTTGATGCGATGTGATGTATTAAACATAATACCGAAGGGATTAGACTTTATTTACGACGGACAAAATATCAGAGAAAAAGGACTAAAATTGACGTCAAGACAAAACTACATCACTATAGACGATAATAGAAAATTGCGAAATGTTTGCCATGGCGACGATCATAGTTTTTTAGATGTTCTTTACATCGAGATCTGACGATGAGACGACTTAACTTGAAATAGGCGTGATATAATATAGATGTGGATGTCATGTTAATTGACCTGCTTCTATTGGTTGTAAGAGTCATACAACAGATATATGACATTGTAATTGTTTTAACTTGGTCTTCAAATATCCTGGACACGGGATCTGTTGCCATATTATGGCGCGTTTATCAAAGTAACAAAGTCAGTTCTGTCTATTTATTATTTAATACTATACATTTAATTGTAAACTAATATAAAAATTTAAGGGAATAACATTGAAGTCTTTAATTTAAGTTAAATATAACCATATTTTAAATTTATAAGTTAAAAAATATTTAATTAAAAAGTATATTAATGTAGTAATATAAGCCATGTTTCATGGGGCGCGTGGTAGCATGGAAGCCGACATGGTAAATTGCGTACTTTATTATACTAGTAATAATATTTATTAATTTTAATTTAATGGTATAGTATTAAATTAAAATTAAAATTATTACCTATTGATCAAATATTAGTGTATATATAATTTATTTTTAATATATTTCCGTTCTTTAAAATATTATTTATTCTTTTTTATTATTAAATATATTTAGTCTTAATAAAGATGGTATATTTTATGCCTAAGACGAAAATTACTGGTACAATTTTTACTTATCCAGTTTTTTTAGGTTGTTAAACAATAAATAATTCTCTTCGTGTATTTTACGGGGTGAAAACTGAGTAAAATTGGCTCCTAATTTAGGTTACACATTTTTTACTGATACATAATCGTTCGACACTTATTATTATATAAGCAAATAGCGAAACAGGGTCTATGATACAATGCACTATAAGTATACAACAAAGATACCAAAAAATGTTTTAACTACAGCAGACAATGTCATAAGTATATGATCTGCGTTAGAATTCCAGGAAGACCAAAATTATAAGTCTAGATATATTCCCTGAAAAATCCGAAAAGTGCAAAATCCCATCTTCACCTAAAAATATTGCAAAATTACATCCTGAATAGCGAAACATGGTCTACCATACAATGCTCTAAGAATACAGCTAATGTACCGAAAAAAAGTTCACTCACAGTAGACAATGTCCAGGTATCAAAATCTTCTCCTGGATAGCAAGACATGGTCTGCTGTGATACACCGCACTAAATATACAACAAATATGAAAAAAAAATTTCACTTTCAGTAGACGATGTCCAGGTGTCAAAATCACCTCTTAGATGGCCAGACATGGTTTACAATGCAATGCACTATAAGTATACAAGAAATGTACTAAAGGAAAGGAGGATGCCCATGAATATAGGGGATTTCTGACCGTAACGCAGTACCTACGAAACGTATACCAGCGTATAGGGCACAAAAAAATGTAAAGATAAAAAAAAAATTTGACCCCCATAACCCCCGGAAACATAGATAAAAGCTACATGAAAATTTTATCTCCTAAAAGGCAAAAAATGTTGTAATACCGCAAAAAATAATTAAAACACAACTGTAAGGGGCCCCTACAAAGCTAGAATCAAATCTCCTATAGAATACAGTAGAAAAAAGTAATTTTTAATTCGGAGCCACCCCTAAGTCACGATTAATAGAGGAATAATGAGCGTAACATCGACTCACCCTCGTAGTACTTTACGTTTTAAAGTATCTTGGCACACTTTTTTCTAAACTATCGAGGTGCCTATCAAAAGTTAGTATCAAAACGCAATGCTTCGCTGCATCCCTGATTAGGAGCCACCCCCTGAAGGAGTATAAAATCTCTAAGTTCGGATTTCTTTGAAATCGAGCATTTGCGCCTTGCCACCGTACTTATCCTTGGCACAGTTTTTGGGGGTTTTATCACAGTTCAAATTAAAGCTCGCAACAAATGCAGCAGAAATAAATTATTTTTTGCTGGGAGCCACCCCTAAGTCTCGATTAATAGAAGTACCGACTCACCCCCGTAGTACTTTGCGTTTTAAAATGCTTGGCACATTTTACCTAAACTATCTAGGTGCCTATCCTGGGTACGGCTGAACTCGGAGCAATTCTCCGTTTTTCCCGGTATTGCATAAATTCCTCACCTCAAAAAGTAAAAATATGACAATTTCACGTGCTAAGACACTTTAACCTTTAAGATTAAACCTTTAAAGGGTGACTCCCAATCAGGGGTGCAACAGTATATTGTGTTTCGATACGAGCTTTTGATAGGCACCTCGATAGTTTAGAAAAGTGCCAAAACATTTTAAAACGCAAAGTACTATGAGGGTGAGTCGATGTTACGCTCATCATTCATCTATTTATCGTGACTGAGGGATGGCTCCCCATTAAAAATTATTTTTTTCTACTGTATTATATACGAGATTTGATTCTAGCTTTGTAGGGACCCTTTACAGTTGAGCTTTAATTATTTTTTGCGGTATTACAAAATTTTTTGCCTTTTAGGAGATGAAATTTTCATGTAGTTTTTTTTCTATGTTCCCGGTGGTTATGGAAATCAAAATTTTTTTTTAACTTTATATTTTTTCGTGACATATACACTGGTATAGGTTTCGTAGGTACCGCGTTACGGACAGAAATCCCCTTTACTCATAAGCATCCTCCTTTTCACTTTCTATGGACGATGTCTAGGTGTCGAAATCACCTCCCGGATGGCCAGACATAGTCTACAATACAACGCACTGAGTATACATCAAATATACTAAAAAAATTTTTTACTTTCTTTAGATGATGTCCAGGTGTCAGGTTGATCCTGAGCTCAACCCATTATAGTTATGGTAAATGATACACGGTGTGACCTTCAAATTACACCAAGTTCAACCACCAAGAAACCACGTTTATAATCATAAGTATATTATCAGCGTTAAAATTCCAGGAAGACAAAAATTTCAAGAAGTCCAGAAAAATTTCCTGAAAAATCTGGAAAGTGCGATATTTCATCTTTACATCGAAATATTGCAATATTGATGCACTGATGAAAAAAAATAAAACAGTAGGAATATTCTTAGATGTTAAGACTCGTGTGATAGTTCAAAAAATTTCAATTAGAATTGAAGGAATTTGAATAAATTGAACTGGAAATGACGTTTTGAACAGAAATTAAATTAATATTGTGTAGATGTAGAAATAAAAAAAGGCTCAGATAAAAGTTGTAGGTTGTTATATCCAAGAGTACTCATATTTTTGACTGCGGACTCAGAAGTCACGTTAAATCTTACTTTTAAATCAAAATAGTTTATTGAAAACAAAAGAAATTTTCAAAGAATTAACATCTTTATCCTAAAATGATATTTAGTGCGTTTGGTCATTAGTGTAAAATTTTATATTCACGACAAGGTCTTCGATGGCTATATTCACGTTAATTTTCTCTGCTAGTATAAGCATCTGCCTAGACAGTATTTACAGAGATAAACACTTCAGTATTTTTTAATACACCAGCATTTTAAAAACTAGTATTACAAATCATGGAGGGATTTTCGAACACTTAATTAGGTTAACTATAAAATTCGCATAACTTTTCTATGGTTTTACTTTCATCGGCCGGTACCATTGCAGTCTTACCTTTATCGGCCAGATTGAGATACTTGCCTTTATCGGCCGACATCTTTACGGTCTTGTCTTTCTCTCCATTCTTATCATCGCCTCTTTTTACGCTCTTTTTTCTTTTATGTTCATTCACTGCTCAAACCTGATCTCCTCTTTCTCATTGCTTTTTCCTCTCTTTCTCCAGATCTTATCCTTCTCCTCTTTGGACGAGAAAATGTTTTTTTTCGTCTCCTTGTTTTTTGTCTCTTTAACTTCCCATACTATCTCCTCCAGATTCTCGAGCAGACAGTCCTCCAACTCTTTCTCCTCGTTCCATCTCTTTTCTTTGTGTAGCCACACTTCTGATGGTCTTGTTCTCCTCAGCCTTCACTTTTTTCTCCTTCTCACGCCCTGGACTATCATCCGCTTTCATCACCTTATCTTTTATTTTTCTAATTGTCCTTTTTAATCTATCTCTGCCCTTTCTATTATCCTCTAGCTTTCCCTTTCTCACTTTGACTTCACCTTCCAGGTCCAACATCTTTCTCTCTACCACCTCTCTTTGTCCCCTCTCCAGTTGCAGCTTACCTTTTATTCCTTAAACTCTTCTTTTAAGTCCCTCATCTCCCTTTCCAATCTTTTTTTGTAATTCGTCATCCTTTCTCTGCTTACTTTATCTCAATGCTTTCTGTGTTTTTGTCTGCTTTGACAAACCTCCCGTAGTTTATTTCACAGGTCTTGGTGTGCTTCTCAAATCTATACCTTTTTAGCTATCGCTTGCTTTTTTTTACTCCTAGATTACTTCCTTATTTTTCCTCTTCCAAAGTATCTTACTTAGGTTTCCGACTTGTTCCTTCCTTCCTTAATATACTTCTTGCCATTTCGCTCCTATAATTTTTGTTTTCTCGTATTCTTCTATCACGTGTTTTAATGTCTTCTGTTCCTCACCACACATCCTGAATTTTCTTTCCTCTTCTTTTCTCGAATATTTCTTTCTCCTTATCTCGCTGTCCATAATGAATCTCGCTGTTATTTCGAGCGACCCTTGCCTAGGCTCTCCTGCTCGCATTATATATTCCGAGATTTTTCCTTGCTCCTTTAGGAGTAATTTTATCTTCCTTGCGTTACTTGATCCTCTTATTTCCTCTCTCTGATTCTGCCATTGTAAGTCTTTGTTTATCCTCTCAATTTCCTCCTTGATCCTTTCTCCTTCTTCCACTCTTCTACTGTACTTTGTCATTGATATTCCACACTTTTTTAATTCGCTCCTCCTCACATCCTTTCCTCCTCTCTTCCGACTTCCTCTCGTCTTACTTCTTTAGTAATCTTCAGCATTCTCTTAGCAGCGAGTTCTCTTTCTCCTTCTTTAGTTTTTTTCTATATTTTATGGCCCTTTTTTCTGCTCTGGTTCCCAGCTTGAACCGTTTCGTCTCCCAGTGTACAATGTGCGCTGGTATTGTCCTCTCTAGTTGAAGTATCGATTTCAGATATCTCCTCTGCACTTTCTCTAGTTCCTCGTATCATTCGGATGGTACCTCCCGAAACAGGCATGAGAACCCGTGAAAACGCTTACATACTTTTATTAATTTAATGTTTTTTTTACTTTTATTTTACAATAATAACACAATATTTCGAATAATCTTCGAGACATATTGCTACAATATTGTTTTTTTTTTTTTAAACACAATCAAAAAACAGACATTAGCCTTTACAACATTAAACAATATTACTGGACACTATTTAGAATATTCAATAATCTGCCTGCAATATTTTCGAATCTGATAAATCTGCCGATTCAACTTTCAGACAATATTGCGAAAAGATTGGGTGCTATAAGGGTTACACATCAATACATAATGGTGCATTGGTAACCTTAAAAAGGGAGGCTAAGTCTCCAGAAAGTCGGCAAATTTAGTTATTAATTTATCACTTTCCTTTTACAAGTTAAATTTACAATATTTTTCTCTACTTTTTACTGGTTCTCTTCATATGCCACTTACTTTTCTTCGCCTGGAAACTTTTCCAGTATAAAACAGGGGTTTAATATTTCAACTGGTCTTTACAAGCTAAAATATAGTTTTTAAATTGTAGGCATAGCATGACATATTTTCAAAGTTGGAGATTTGTATGCCGGTAAGCTTTTACAAAAGTAAAATCGGGTTTTTCCCAGCTGCCAGAGTAGACTTATCGTTAAGGATATGGCAACTTTTCTTAGACGGATACTACACAGTTGAAAAGTGGTATTTTAGTAAAAGATTTCTTGTCTTCTTGGTCATGTAAAGAAAGTTGTCAGAGCCTTACTGATGAGTCAACTCTGACAAAACGCTGATATTAGTTTCGTTAAGACTGGCTTGTGTACAGATCTCCGATTTGGAGAATATGCAATGCCAAACCTATAGTATACAAATTGTTTCTTGGCTTGTAAAGACTAATATAGTAACTTAACATCAAGTTTACTTTTTCACGAGAGATATATTTTCTTACAGACTTGTCTAATGTAAGACGATACCCTTATCTGTGGCAAAGCGAGCTAATTCGAACTAAAATTACTTTGTCTTTCTAGGCACGACCGCGACACGGAAGTGCCTTATAGTTTCGTGTGCGAAAAATGTGTGAGATGCGATATCTCACGCATTTTTCGACCGATCGGGCTGAAATTTTAGGAGATGTCTCCTTTTGCATTTTTTATCCCGATCCTCTACGTCGTTTTGAAATGCGGGAACAATTTGTTCGATTTTTAAGCGTTTTTTTAATAAAAATTTTCCTGTGATGCGATTATCTCGGAAAGACTTTAATCAATCGGGCTAAAAATTTGTGTGCGAACTCCCCTCGTAATACAAAGCTGACAGATTTATTTTGGGCTTGATCCTGCACGTATACGCAGAATGCGGTCACCTCCAAAAATAGCTAAAAACGGTTTTTTAGCTCTAAGTCGAATTATAAGCATTCTACAAAAAAAAGTTAAATGGAAAAGTTATAGATCTTTGAAAAATACAACTTTTTCCCATTAACATCAAATCATGAAAATGCTTAGAACTCGAGTTTACAGCCCAAAATCGTTTTTTTACAGCTAAAAACCAATTATTTGCCATAAAACATTACGGATTTACGTTTTACATGAAAATGTTAAATGTAAAAGTTGTAAACATTTTCAAAATACAACTTTTTACCGTGGCAAATATTTTTTTAAACACTTTTTGACATACACAACCCATAAAGCGATTTTTTGATACATAAATTCAATAATAACTTCGGTGCAACATGCCCATCCAACCCAATTATTTTCAGCAATTTTCCTATATTATTAAAAGCTGAAATTTATATTTTGGCTTTTATCTCATACATATATACAAAATTAAACCACTTTTTTAATTAAATTATAAAAAATGCATAATTTAGGAAATACGTAATCGCCGAATACAATCCGTGTCATTTGGTATCATATAACGACGTACGCTATATCAATTAAATCTTTTAAGCTGAATCAGTACAATTCACTTTCAAAATTCAAGGGTATATACTAAACTAGATAAACCTAAACCCAATAAAGAAAATTGTTTAGATTGAAGAAAATCTCTAAGTAGCTTACTACATCCCTCTAGACTAAGCTAAATACCTAAACAATCAATTTTCTAATATTCTAATTGAAATCCTACAAACGAAATATCATCCTTTTGTTTACTTCCTCTTGAATACTGCGATACAAAAGTGTTGCATTATTTATCTGAAATTACAATAGAATAAAATTAAAATAAGATATATTTTAAGAATATCTATAAACAAAAATAAATAATTGATACAAATACAAATAAGTTACTGATTTTCCAGTAGTGTTGATGATAGTGTTGATGACGGCCAGAAGAATAACAATCAAAACTTTGACAACAATATTGAAACAAAAAACAGGATAACCTTGCGTACTGGCACCAGATTTAACCACACTACCCTGTAAAGACAAATATCATAAATAAATAATATTAGTAAAACAATTATCTACCTATTAGATATACTTAGGCATCATCAACACTGATACTGCAAACAATTTCTGGTTTGCTGTATGAGTCACCTTCATTTTCTTTGCACCTGTAAACAAGCCAACTTTCAAAAGATTTGCCAAAGGTACAAGATTTATTGTCATTGAATTATTCGATCCTATTTGTTGGTACATTTATTTTTGCGCATTTTATAGGTATAAGTACTTGTCTAACTATTTGTAGCCGAGTGCAAGCCACGGTTACGCTTTAACCAACACCATAGCAAATTGCTCCGCCCGAGAATAATACCCTCCCTTTTTACAGGCTGGAGTACGCGCGCGTTAGAAGTGGTTCGGATTTAAGCACGCGAGACAACGAATTTGCGTTAATGGTTTCGAATAGAAGAGTACACGTTCAAGCGTATGTGTCACTTTTTAAGTGGTGCACAGGCCATAGTGTGAGCTCTATCTGCAAATATTTACAAGAACGCCAGACGAGAAAGGACACTCTGTATCTGAATTAAGTTGCAATCAACGTGACGGTAATGTTAGTGCCTACAATGCAATTTACAAAGTAATAGTTACAGTAAGGTTACAAACGCCTCAACGTGTAGAACATTTGATTAGCGAGCACTTCTTACTTATTTCCCCGACATTATGCGAGACGCCACACGTATTTGTCGATGAAAGCAACTTAGTGATATACATTTATAAGGAAAAATTCGTTACCTCATGAAATTTTTATTCAATATTACATTGTGCCAAAATTGCCCAAGTTGAATGAATGAAGAACTTCGCTGTGACTAATGAGTGAATGAAGATGGCTAAAAAAATGTTATGATTAAAATTATGATGAAAGATAACATTTCTAGGCATTTCTCTTGTCATCTATGCTGCTCACTATTCTCAAAGACAATAGCGTATCAAGATAAAAAATACAACACAAGATGTAGTGTATCAAAATTTCATTCAGTATGATTAATACATTTTTTATGCACCTTTGTCTCTAAGTAATTCAAACTACTATGCTGCTTATGCTACGTAGTTGAGTCATTTTTGTTTTCAAGACAAAGTTATTTAAATCATGAAATATAAAGCAATTTGCAGTTGTTTTATATTGTTGATTAGACATTATCAATTAAACTAAATAATATAGTTCCTCACCTTATTCAAAAGTACCATCTCCATAGAATTCTTGACGCATTTCACACAACAAGATTTGCAGAAATGAATGTTCAGTCATGCTATACTTCTCTGCTGATGTAGAGCCAATGTGCTCATCGCATCCAGTGCAATACAGCCTAAAAACGGACAAAAGCAACATCTAGATAAACAAAGAACAGTTTTCAGTTATAAATCAATGTTACACATTAATTTACGGTTCATAAAATAATTTTAACTTAGCACTGCCATATGTCAATTTAGAAAAGTAGTTTTCTTCCTTGGAAAAATTCTGAAAAGAAATGTGCATTAAAAAGCTGCATTGTAAAGAATAATTAACAGCAGTACGCAATGCTGGCTATAAGCCATTAAAGTCAAATTCTCTCCGCCTGAACTTATCGCAGAGCAGATCAGAGTCCCATATTTAACTTCGAATCATACATATCATCTTGCATTAGGTATCAATAATATGTAAGAATAAGCTAAGCCAAGCAACATTAAATTAATGCCAATAATATTTATATTACACCAATAAACACCAACTAAGGAACAAGCTACAAATATGATTCGAAGCAACCCCTGTAAATAGCATCTACAACAATAAATTTAACTGCAAAATTTTCTCCAATCTCTAAACCTCACAATAGAATTTTTTTTTTTTTTTTTTTTACATGGCATTTGGAACTCGAAAGTTCATTGCCTCATCTACGCAAGCCTTCCACGCTGCCCTATCTTGTGTCAACCCCACCCAAGATGCACCTCTCCGATCGACACCCACCCGTCCTATTTCTACTAGATCCGCTTTTACGTTGTCCTCCCATCTACGTCTAGGTCTACCTAGAGGTCGCGTTACCATCGGCCTGCCCTTCATGACACGCGCTGCCGTATGGTCGTCTCCCATTCTCGCTACGTGCCCTGCCCATCCCAATCTGCGCGATTTTATTATTCTGTTAATATTTGGTGACGCGTACAGATTGTGTAACTCATCATTGTGTAGTCTCCTCCATTCCCCGGTTTCCTCATCTTTCTTCGGCCCGTATATTTTTCGCAAGACTTTATTTTCAAATACCCTAAAACGGTTGTCCGCCTGCTTAGTGAGAGCCCACGTTTCGCACCCGTACAGAACCACCGGCAGTATTATTGTCCTGTATATTCTTATTTTAACGTTTTTAGACAACAGCCTCGACTTAAGTAAATTACTCACGGCGTAGAAGCAAGCATTACCCGAATGGAGTCTCTTATTTATTTCGACATTAATCTCGTTTTTATCATTTATGGTCGTACCCAGATACCTGAATTCGCTAACCTTTTCAAAAGTAAAATTCCCAACTCTGAGATCTTCCTCCCCTCTGCAGATGCCTAGCTTATCCACAATCATGTACTTTGTTTTTGATTCACTCACTTCTAACCCTGTATACTCCACCGCTTTTATGAGGATTTCCGCGTTTCTTGCTACCGTTTCCCTACAATCCCCCAGTATATCCAAATCATCTGCGTAGCCTAGTATCTGCGTTGTTCCATTAAGCGTTGCGCCCATCTGGCTAACCTGCATTTTTCTAACGGCATACTCTAACGTTAAGTTGAACAGCACCGTAGAGAGTCCATCCCCTTGTTTTAAACCATCGCGTATCATGAAGGGTTCTGATACATTACCGCCTACTCGGACCTTTCCCGTGCTTCCGTTCAGACATATTTGAATTAATCTCACGAGTTTTTTCTGTACACCGAGAAGTACTAGAATTTGATACATTTTGCTTCGCTTAATAGAGTCGTACGCTTTTTTAAAATCTATAAATAGTTGGTGTATGGTTTCGCTAAATTCCCACTTTTTCTCTAACAACTGTCTTATGGTAAACATTTGATCGCTCGTCGATCTGTTGCGCCGAAATCCGCACTGATAATTTCCTACTATATCTTCCGCGAATGGAGTGAGTCTAGCTTGTATTACGTTTGACAGAACTTTGTAGCACGTTGCTAAAAGTGAAATACCCCTATAGTTATTGCAGTTTGTCTTATCCCCCTTTTTAAAAATCGGTATAATGACCGATTCCTTCCAATTTTCGGGTATTGTTTCATTTTTCCAGATGGCACATACTAGTTTATAGATTTTGAAAGTGAGCTCGACGCCCCCATATTTGAGTAACTCAGCTGGTATAGAGTCATTTCCCGCGGCTTTGTTATTTTTTTAATCGCGGCCTCTACTTCTTGGTAGATCGGTTCCTCCACGTGGGGTTCAGCAGTGTGAATTTCGTCCCCTAATTCTTCGCTATTTTCGTGCACGTTTAATAATTTATCGAAATAATTTTTCCACGGCGACAGTAATTCGTTGTCATTTGTTACGAGGTCCCGTTTTCGTCCTTCATCAATTGCGCTCTACTCCTAAAACCCTTTCTGATGGCGTTAATCCCTCTGTACATTTCGCGGGGGTTATTTTCCTTACTGCTAGTTTCTATTCTCCTAATAAGATTCTTTTGATACTCCCGCTTCTTATTTCTGTAGATCGCGCTCGTCTGTTTACGTTAGAATACTCTTCTACGGTCCTATCGCTTCTATTTTGTAAGCTATCTAATTTAGCCTTTTTGCGCCTTTCAAACCAGAGTTCGCACTCTTCGTCAAACCATGGTTTGCTCTTTGGCTTTTTCTTTTTACCCAGTACTTTGTTCGCGGCCTCTTTTACCGTTTTTTCGATGTCCCCCCATAAGCTATTCGGTTCGTCATTCCCCTCCGGCGATGTGTTTGCTTCTTCAAGTGCCTGAAACCTGTTATTAATTTCTATCTGGTACCTCATACGCTCTGTTCTATCTCGTAGTTTCTCAATATCGAAGCTTTCTACCTTGTTTGCTCGCTTACTATTTTGATTCGCTACTAGTCTAGCTCTTAATTTGGCTACTACTAGGAAGTGGTCCGAGTCGCTATCTGCCCCTCTGTAAGCCCTTACGTCAAGAACATTAGTATGACGTCTTTTTTCAATGAGGAAATGATCAATTTGGTTCTGTGTGGCCCCGTCCGGCGATGTCCACGTTGCCTTTTGTATGTTCTTGTGCTTAAAACACGTAGTTTTGATTATAAGATCTTTTGCCGCCGCGAAATTTATGACCCTAATACCGTTATCATTGCTGGCTTCGTGCAGGCTTTCCTTACCTATAGTAGGCCTAAACTTTTCTTCCCTACCTATTTTAGCATTGAAATCGCATAATACTATTCTTGTGTCGTAAGACGCGAACTGGTCGATTACCTGCTCTAAAGTTTCGTAATAGAGATCCTTAGCTTCTTCTCCTTTGTCCTCCGTAGGACAGTGTACATTAATAAATACATATCTATACCATTCACCTTCGATAATGATGTACGAGAGCCTATCATTGACGGATTTGAAACTTTTAACCGAATGTATGATGCTTTTGCTTACGAGAAATCCGGTGCCTAGAGATCCCCCACTCCCGGCCCCATACAGGTACGTGAAGTTACCCGATGCTAGTACTCCGCCATCTGGCCACCGCGATTCCTGTATTGCTACCAAATTTAGATTGTACCTATCAGCTTCCTTTACGAGTTCTTTAAACGCACCTGCTCTGTATAGACTGCGAACATTCCAAGTTCCGACCCTTAAGTCCCTTTTGGTTCGGATTTGATTTTTTTGAGCCATGATGTTATGTTAAACCCGCGCGCTTCGGATCCTGTTCCGATCGCAGGTGAGTCCACCGTTCTAGAGGTGATAACCCCCCTAACTCTCTAGAACTAAGTATGAGAGCTTTCCGACTTTGACGCGGACAGTGTCAATTCGTCGTCAGACACACTGCGGTTTCATTCTCACATCCTAACGCCCCCCTGCAAGGCAGCGCGCCTTCGCTGGCATCTTTACCGCGTAAGACCAGGTGACTAATCATTCTACACATCCCCTTTCGGGGCAGTTGTCATCGCTCCCGCATCCTCCTCGGCAGCAGGATTTTTGCCCATTTTTGTAATGTGTGATGAAAGAGATAGATTGAGAGATAAGAGATAATGTGCAGTGTTTTTGTTGTTGTGGTGCTTGCGTAGTGTTTCTAGATGAATGCGTTCGACAGTGTGGGCTCATCACACCCACGCCTGTTCCTATCGGCTGTCCGCGGCTGCTTATTCAATTTATTCGCAGCTAACCTCTTTCTCAGGGGCTGTTCCTCTATCCGCAACCTAAGGACGCGCTGTGTAGTGGTGATAGGCACCCACCCGTCCGATCTGGACGACAACGCCCAAGACCCGGTTAGGGTAGCGGCATTGTAACAGCCTCACAATAGAATAATGCCAAAAAAAATATAAATCAAAGAACCAAAATTAACAGAGACAAGACTCAAAGCCATTCTCAAAAGCAAAAAAAAAATAAATTTCAATAATTTAATTACAGAAGCCAAGAAAACTCGATTGAAATCAATAGAATCGATAGGAGTCGATAAATTTAATTACGGAAAACAATAATTGAAATCGATATTCAATACCAGTAATTGACCTTTAGTGACTTTAATAGTCATTTTCCGTATATAATTCTATATACTTATATCGATTCTATCAATTTTAATCAAGTTCGAATGCAAAAAATAGAATTAAGATATAAATTCAAATTTGATTAAAAATGTAATCAACCTCTATTAACTGTTTCCAACAGGGCTACTATTTTCATTCAGGTTTTTCAGTTACCTCACCCATTGTCTTTACGTGGGTTATTGGGTTAAGCAACTCGACACTAAAACCGAGTCCAACTCACCCCAAGGGCAGCCATAGGGTTAGTTGGGTTACTTTTTACAGCTTGCGAGTTTATCATTTAAACAACTCTGTAACAGAACCAACAGCAATACTGTATAAGCACCAACAGGTATTACGAATACGAAGCGCGAGCGTTTTGCGTGCCTTGCATCGCGAAGCGATGCAAGGCGGCAAGCCAACGCGGCCACGAGGCCGCGCGTGGCACGCTAGTTAACATTAAAAAAATGTATCAGGATTTGCAATAACGAATTAATTTAATATTTTATATAATATTTGTGGGTGTTATAAAAGTAATTTATCCGAATAACTTATCTCATTACATGCAACGGTTTTAAAGAACTTTTGCATAAAACAATTATGTGCACACATTTTGAAAACGTCTCATTATTTGTGCATAGAATGTGCATGATGAGATAAATTATATTTGTTTTCTTTGGAATATATACAATATTAGTGTTTGATTTTTAATGATTTAAAATATTAATTTAAGGTGTGTAACTGGTTTATAAATGCAAGACGACGCATTTTACCAGAAATAATAAGAAAAGAAGGAAATGATCCTCAGAAATACACGTTATCAAGGCGTAACAAAAAAATTCCTAATGCAGCCCAACAATCATCTGAATTATGTTCTCAATTAAATGAGACTTTGGACTCTCTACGAAGTGAAATTTCTTCTAATGAGGAACAAAATCATTGTGACTACCAAAGCAAATCTCAAACTGGGTATGTATTATTCCTTCAAAACAGTTATTTAAAATGAAATTGCAAAATACTTTAAAATAACTACCCTCCACATTCAATTTAATAAAAAATTTGATGTAACGCGATTATCTCAACGAAATTATCACCGATTTGGTCTAAATTTGATCATGTCACACTTTTGTAGCATTTTTGTAATGCATATAAATTATATCTATTTAACGCATATAACAACAGAAAATATATAATAGCGTATTTATACTTTGTTTTTATATATATTTGGGAGTGAGGAAATGTGACAGGAAATGACGAACTCAGAGTATGTGAACTGAACTTAGATTTATTTGAACTTTCGTTTCGTTGAGTGTCGATAGCTGAGAGTGCGTGCGACTCGTGTCGTGTCTCTAGCGTAACTGATTTCTGTCCTCCGACATCGGCTGTCCAAGATTTCGTCAGCTCATTGCGCCGGTAATCTCCCAGCGTCTGCGCGCATCCGCGGCTCTAGCAGTTTATAGTTATACTGCGCCAGGAAAAACCCGGGCGCAATCTAGCGTAGGTCGCAGGTATCGAGATGCGGGCGGCTACAATAAAACGTTCGAGCGCGGCTCGAACGCTTTATTGTCTCCCCGACGCGGAAAACGAATCCGATGAGTGCTAATCCGGGTCGAGCTGTTCGAGGCACGGTCGCCTGGGTCTGCGTGTGCGTGGTCGCCTGGGTCTGTGTGTGCGCGGACGCGCGCGTGTGTGTGTGCGCGCGCGTCTGTGCGTGTGTGTCAAGTGTGCTGGCAAAAGCGTGTGGCGCGGCTGCGACAGTACCCCCTTACCAGTGATGAAGTCACGATATAAGTGTGTTATAATACAATAGCATTTTTTGTTATGAGAATCCCGCTTGGTAACGTTCTACGAAACGCACGTGTCTCCCTGATCGTCGGGTTGTTGGTTGGTCCGGCGTCCTCTCGTCCTGGGCAAGTTCGTGTCGGTTTGGCTGCTCCTGGGGTATTGGTGTTGGCTGTGTCTGGTCGGTGGCTGCGTTGGGTGATGTTGTCGGTGTAGTTGGAGTCGGTTGGTGGTCCCGGTTGTCTTCTTTGACGATGTAGGCTAGTTTTAGTCTGTCGATGGAGACTGTGGTGTCTTTGCCATTCAAGTTGACGATGAACGTTTTGTCGCTGCGGCTTACGACTCTAAACGGTCCATCATACGGCATTTGGAGCGCGTTTTTTACGGCGTCGTGTCGTATGAAAACGTGCTTCGAAGTTGCCAGATTCTTAAACACGAACGTTTTCGTTGTTCCATGGCGTTCGACGGCTGCTGGCCGCAGTTGCTGTAGGTGTCCTCGAAGCTGCCTGATGAAAAACGCTGGATCTTCCTGCTGGCGTTCGCTAGGAGCGAGGAACTCTCCAGGTAGTCGCAGTGGTTTGCCGTATACCAGCTCCGCCGAGGTAGCTTCAGGGTCATCCTTCCACGATGCTCGTATGCCTAGGAGGACGGTGGGCAGGATCTGCGTCCACGTGTCGTTCTGGTGACAACGGATGGCAGCTTTCAGTTGCCGGTGGAGTCGTTCCACCATGCCGTTCGCTTGCGGGTGATAAGCGGTCGTCCGCAGGTGAGTCGTGCCTGTCAGACGACTGAGCGACTGAAACAGGTATGATTCGAATTGTCGTCCTTGGTCGGTGGTCAGGCGCCTCGGTGTGCCGAAACGGCAGATCCAGCCGGTGTAGAAGGCGCGAGCGACTGTCTCGGCTTCTTGATCCGGCATTGGAAACGCTTCCGGCCAGCGTGTGTAGCGGTCCACGCACGTGAGGCAGTATCTTTGCCATTCGGATGGTGGCAGGGTGATAATGTCGATATGCACGTGCTCGAATCTCACGGAAGGTGTTCTAAATTCTCCGACTGGTGATGTAACGTGCCTGGAGATTTTTGACTGTTGGCATTGGATGCAGGCTTACGCCCATGCCCGACAGTCCGCCTTGATGGATGGCCACACGTAGCGTTGTGTCATGAGCTTGACCGTGGCCTTGACACCTGGGTGCGCGAGATTGTGCACCGCGTCGAATGCCGCTCTGCAGAAAGTTTCCGTGATGAAGGGGCGCGCCGTGTTTGTCGACACATCGCACAAGACTTTTGCGTCGGCTCCTGGAATCTGCACCAGCTTAAGTTGGAGGCCGTGATTAGTCGACTTCATGTTTTCGAGTTCAGCGTCGCGTCGTTATGCGTCTGCCAGCTCGCCGTAGTCGATTTGCGTCGTTATTGCTTCGATGCGCAACAGGGCGTCTGCGACGACATTATCTTTGCCGGAGATATAGCGTATGTCCGTCGAGTACTGACCGATGAAGTCCAGGTGCCGGGCCTGCCTCGGTGACGCCTTCTCAAGTTTTCGCTTGAAGGCAAATATCAGCGGCTTGTGGTCCGTGTAGATGACAAACGAGCGAGCTTCTACCATGTGGCGGAATTGTTTGATTGCCAGGTAGATAGCGAGTAGTTCGCGGTCAAAAGCGCTGTAACGGGCTTGCGTGGGGCTCATTTTTTTTGAAAAAAATCTTAATGGCTCCTACTGGTTGTCTACTCGCTGTTGCAAGGCTGCGCCGACGGCAGTGTCTGAGGCGTCGCAAACCAGGGCGAGGTGTGCCCCTTCTTGAGGATGCGCGAGGAGAGTGGCTTGCTCGAGGTCGGCTTTGGTCTTCTCAAAGGCCGCCGTTGCTGCGTCCGTCCAGCTTACCGGCTGGTTGCCTTTGATGTTGCCCTTCAACAGCTCGTTCATTGCCGCCTGCGTTCTCGCTGCGTCCGGGAGCAGGTCGCGATAGAAGTTGACCGCTCCGAGAAAACGCCGTAGTTGCTTTGCTGTTTGCGGTCGTGTGTAATTCCTGATGGCTTCGGTTTTCCGTGTCGTTGGGCGTATGCCGTTGCTCGTGATAGTGTAGATCATAAATTCAACCTCCGGCTGGCCGAACACACACTTTGCAGGATTTATTACGATGCCGTATTGCTGCAGGCGCTCGAACAGCTGCTTGAGGTGGCCGTGATGTTGTTCCTCGTCGTCCGACGCCACGAGAATGTCGTCGATGTATGCGTAACAGAAGTCCAGGCCACTGAGCATTTCGTCGACGAAACGCTGGAATGTCTGCGCCGCATTGCGTAGTCCGAAACTCATGAACAGAAACTCGAATAGGCCAAATGGCGTCGTGATCGCAGTCTTGGCGATGTCTTCCTCAGTAACTGGAATCTGGTTGTACGCTCGCACTAAGTCGATCTTAGAGAAGATCTTCTTGTCTCGAAGCGCTTGGGCGAAATCGCGGATGTTAGGCACAGGATAACGGTCTGGTATTGTACGAGCGTTGAGTCCCCGGTAGTCGCCGCAGGGTCGCTCGTCGTCCTCGCCTTTCGGTGTCATGTGTAGCGGCGCGGCCCAGCTGCCTTTGCCTCGTCTCGCAGTGCCTAGTTGCATCATGAGGTCGAACTTACACCGTGCTCGGCGGAGGCGGTCTGGGGCGAGTCTGCGAGGCTTGCACGGCCCGGAGGCCCCGGTGTTGTCTCAATGTAGTGGCGGGTGGTGTGCTTTGTCACGGGTGCTGGGCCGTCAGGTCGCGTGATGTCCGGGTACTTAGCTAACAGCTGGTGGTAGCTTGAAGTTCCGGTGATCACCTTGATGCTGGATCCGCCGCCGGCACGAAGTTGTCCACGCGAGGTAATCTGGGACTGCCGGTCAATCAGCTGGCTGCCGTGGAGATCTACAAGTAGTCCGTAGTGCGCGAGAAAATCTGCGCCGATTATTGCTTTCGGGACGTCCGCGATGACAAACTTCCACGTGAACGCGCGCCGGTGGCCTAGGTTCACTGCTAGCGTGACTGTGCCGTAGGTGTGGATGACTGATCCGTTGGCGGCCGCGAGCTCGTACGTTGATCTCCTTAGGTGTCCGCGGATTGATGTGCGCGGATACACGCAAAGATCTGCCCCTGTGTCGATGAGGTATTTGACCAAGCTCTCGCGGTCCGTTATGAATAGGCGGCGCGTGATGGGGCTGGGATCGCTTGCCGCCATTAGCGAGTGCCCGCGCCGTTTCCCGCGTACGTGCAGGGCTGGCGGCAATTGGTCGCACTGGCGCCAAACTTCCAGTGGTACCAGCAAAGTCCTGAGCCGTTGTCGTTGCGTGAGCGTGATCGCGGGCGTGTTGCTGGAGAGTCGTTGCGAGCGTGACCGTCGCCCGCAGTCTTCCCGTACCTCTCGGCGGATTTCCGCGGGTTTCTGTTGAAACAAGCCTGTCAGCTGTGCGATCTGCATTGTAAGCTGCTCTATCGCCGGACTGGGAGCTGGCTCCGTGGCGGCGATCTGGAATTGCCCGGCTGGTTGGGCCGCCCTTAGTTGCTCGATGATTTTGTCTGCGACTTCCGCCATCTTTTGTAGGGGCGAACCTTCTTGTGTCGTCAGGATGGCTTGTACGCCGGATGGGAGGCGGCTTACGCTGGAGGGCGTTCGGTCTCCCAGCACCTGATCTTCGAGTAATTGCCGTGTCTTGGATTCTTGTGACACGTTGAGTCTCTTCAATAGCGTGGCCTTTGTCGTGGTGTACAGGGTCTGGGCTGGTGGGTTCATCAGTAAATCTTTCACCAAGATAGCGTGCTGCCGGTCCATATTGCCACCGAGGTAGCTAAATTTGGTGGTTTCGGTGGTGATGCCGGCGTTCGCCAGGTTCTGTTCGAACTGGGTAAACCATAACTCCGGTTCGTTGGGAACCAGCATCGGTGCCCGAAATCCGGGCTTACATACCTCCATTAGGGTTTGCGTTATACTCGTGCTAACCGCTGCTTCTGTCGCGGCTGTCGTTGCTGTTGGCATTGTCACTCCGGTCGTTGATGTCGTCGTTCCGGAATTCGTCGTGTCCGTCATCTTGTCAGCTGCTGCGTTCGCCGTTGGTAATGCGTGTCACCACGTCTCACTACCTAAGTCTCCGGTTTCGAAATTCTAGCGTCCTTCGCACTTGTGAGATCACGTCGGGGTCACCACTTTGGGAGTGAGGAAATGTGACAGGAAATGACGAACTCAGAGTATGTGAACTGAACTTAGATTTATTCGAACTTTCGTTTCGTCGAGTGTCGATAGCTTAGAGTGCGTGCAATTCGTGTCGTGTCTCTAGCGTAACTGATTTCTGTCCTCCGACATCGGCTGTCCAAGATTTTGTCAGCTCCGCCTCCTGTACCGATCAACCGATCGGATCGGCAGGGACGGAGCGTGCGCAGCCCGGGCAGTGCGTCAGCGGCGGGGTCGGCTGGCCCAAGCGGCCCGCTGTTTGCTGTTTTATTGCGCCGGTAATTCACCAGCGGAGTTGATATATATATATATATATATATATATATATATATATATATTTTTTTATTTATTTATTAGGATTGGATAGCTCTGATTACACATTTTTTAATTATTTTTTGTATATGTTTTAGCTTACGGAGGCATCTCAGCTAGATTCCACGCACAAAGCGCACATCAGACAATATTATATTTTTGCCCCAAGGTCCTAGGTGCAGCCGTTTCCTCAAAAGAACATCGCAAAGGGAACCGTTTTAAACCCTTTATACAATCTTCAACAACCGCATAAATTCTATTTCTGTATTTGATATACTAAAAATGTGTATGTGATTTTAGTGTATGATTTTATTATATGATGATTTAAGTGTAAAATCATATAATACAATCACGTGATAAAATAATGTAATCAAATCATATACTAAATTTATATAAATAATTTCAACCGGGACTGCTCCTTATCCAGCAGACCATAATGTCGGCTGATGTTGTGGTATAACTTTTACACTAGAAAACTAAAGAAATCACATCAAAAACTCATAATCATGCAAATTCATCGTATTTATAGAAAAATCATTTCAACTTAAAGCGAATTTTCATCTCGTATCTACAGTAAAACTCATTCTTCTTAGAGTAAAAAAGATTTTTGTCGGTGGAGGTAATTAGAATCTGCTGACTAGTAGTTTTAAAACTTAGATAGTTGTATTCTTTGAAATTATAATTTTAATGCCTACTTGTCTTGTGGTCTACGATGAGAATAGAGTAAGTCATATGTATACTTACTTAAAAAAAGCCTTGAATTACTTAACTATCGATCCCCACATAAATATAAAAAATATATTGCTTTTTCAATCGAGACGGATCGTAAAGCAAAATTATTAAAGTAAAAACAATATAATTTCAAAACTACCTACTATTTTTGCAGAATATTAAATTTAGCTTTAAGATGATTTTTGCTATAAACATATATTTAAAGATTTAGAAGCAAAATAGTAAATCTCCTTAGATTATAATAAACAAATGTTGTAATTTTAATTAACTTATATAGCACCTAATCTTCCAGTAATATTACCTAAAGCTTGCATTGGCAGACTCGCCAAATTCAAAAATATAATTGTAGACAGATTATATAATCTTCTGGATATTCTCTAGCAATATTTTTGGATTGCATTTAATATATATATATATATATATAAAGGTGGCTCTCTGTGAAATCAAAGATGAAAATTTTCATTTTTGCCCAAACTGTGTGTGTGTATGTATGTGTGTGTGTGTGTGTGTCTATATATATATATATATATATATATATATATATATATATATATATATAATGACGGTAGCTCGGCCGTCATTATTATTTTAAATTGTTTGTTGTTTATGTTACTATTCACCGATTCCGTCGGCTGTGCAGAAGGCACTAAATTCTACCGACTATAATCTATCCGCGCACGGACGTAAAGACGTATGAACACGCGGCGGTGACAGTAGTACTCAGGACGTGGATTCAAAAGGAGGAAAAGTCAATGACACTCGCGGATTATTGTAAAACTTAGATTAACTGTTTATTGGTGCTTGGCTTACACAAGCGCGCCAGACGGGCGCATGCCAGCTACCAGCATGTAGTCGAGGTGAGAGAGAGAGAGGAGGCTTAAAGTCGTCCGAGTAAGCGAGAATTGATAAGAACTAGTACTTACAGATGTACGTGGCCGGCACGGCCGTTCTAACCCACGCGAAGATGGTCTCGGACGGATTGTCCTCGGTTCGGTTGACCTCGCAACCCTCGCACACAATAATCGCAATCGCAGAGTGTCTATTCGCGAAACGGAGCGGAGCGAAGACAGACTCGGAATAGCTCGCTAGCGCGAGCACAGATTCAACTAAAACTACCCGGATACTTATTTTGCGAAATTTTCTGAGTTATGTATTAAAAATACTTCTAAAGCCTATTTTGTGTATACTCCGCACCCCCGCAAAATAAGGAAAAATTCTTTCATTTTCCATGTGATATGAATAATGTGAAAGCCCCCGCACCCTTTCAGCTCATTTTATGATTGATTAATTATTAATACCACAATAATTTTTATTATTAATTTAACTTTAAATTTTACTTTTTATACACTACCCATGAGGTAAATAATAATTCTTATAATTTTTTTTTTTTTTTGCTTTTGTATTGTTAACACATTAATGTGCTTACACTTTGCATTGTCTTTTGCTTTTTTATTGTTATCACTTTTAAGTGTTTATACTTAGCATTGTAAAAACTTTATAAGACTGAATGTGTTCATTATTTATTAAAATTTCAACAAAAAATAAAGTGGTATCCCCAATAGGCCTAATCCACTTTTTTTTAAATGAATATAATTATAGATTCAAATTTAATAATATGGACAATGGAGCGATTCTTAATCTTCTGCAGTGTTATTAATTTTAATTATTTTGATTGGATAAAACGTAACTGTTAAATTGTATTTTGTTGTTAAATTGATATACAATATTAGCAATATTCAAAATATATGCTACATAAGTATGAGGCTGATTAATCAAAGATTTAGATATAAGATTATTTTTTTTACGTAGTTTCAAAATACATTGAACATTTAAAGTTATATCAGTAGGAATTTCATTTAAACTAGAAAAATGTTGAATAATTCCATTATTAAAAATTTCATAAATTTCAATCTTTCCATTGAATATATTCAGTTCATTTTTGTCGTGTTCTTGTACAAATTAATCAAATAATTTTTATGATTTACCTCATCGCGTTCGTATTCTGTAATTTGATTATTTACTTCACGTAAATAATCCGTATTGTCCATTTGGATCCCAAAATTTTGAACCGGATTCCATTCCATGCTGAAATTATTTTTTATAAAAAAGTGTAGTAACATTAAACATATTAGTGCATCATTATTTTATCAATTTCTGTTAAATTATAAATTTAAAAAATCTCGTTGCTAATTTTCTATGAAATAAAATTTTTTTTTTTTAATTAAAAATTTTGTTCCAAACTATGTTTTCGACTTCCGAATCGTTTTCATTTTCAATTTAGATAAATAATTGATTAGGATGTTTGCATCTAGATAAAGCTACATACAATTAACCATGAGAAAATAATGTTTTTTTTTTAAGTATAATCCTACGTTATCAAAACTTTGACCTTGAGATTTATTGATAGTCATAGCAAATGCTAAGACTAGAGGAAATTGTTTTCTATATAAAATAAATGGCTATGAAGACGGATTCCCGGTATTTAAAGTAATTTAGGTATTAAAACTTTATTCCCAATTTTGTCTCCAGTTATAATTTCTGTTTCAATATTATACATTAATAATTTGCTAACTTTTAATCGTGTTCCATTATATAAACCATTTGCTATACTCAAGTTTCTTATTAACATAACAATTGAACCAAATTTTAAATTAAGTTCATGAGGTGGTAATCCTTCGCGAATGCTATTTAATATTTCGATTGGAAATTTTATATAAATATTGTCATCAGACTTATCGACACCTTTATACGTTGCAGTATTTATACTATAATATGTTTTTGTCTCCCCTTCCATTTGATTTAAAATTTTATTATTTAAAAAATAAGTGTATTCATTATGAGAGTATTACGCTATTTAATGAAAAATGAATCTTGTTTCCAAACATTTTTGAACATATATCATTCGTTTTCCATTCTTTGGGAATTTCAAATGTTTTGATTTTTCCTTCTCCAATTTTTAACAATAATTTTGAAAAATTTTCATTAAATCAACGCATATTTATATTTAATTTTAAAATATGGAAATATGATGAAAGGTATGATGATTTTATAATTTCTGCTATCATAATGCTTCTACTACTATTTTTTAAAACAGGAAGAATTTGCCGAAAGTCTCCTCCTATAATTAATAATTTATTCCCAAAATGAATTTCATTATCACACATATCACGTAAAGTTTTATCGAATATTTCTAAAGCTTTTTTAAGAATCATAGAAGCTTCATAGAAGCATCCCAACTAATTATATATACTTCTCGTAACTTTTGTTTATCAGATCTAAATTGTAAAAATGCTGTATCAATATTGGTCAAATCTAAAGGTAAACGAAAAGTCCTATGACTGGTCATACCCTTAGGGAGTAATATTGAAGCTATTCCAGTCCATGCCATCGTATCAAAATAATAAATTAAAGTTTTATATAAAAACGTTTTTCCAGATCCTCCAGGACCATCTATAAAATACATTTTATATAATATTTTATGTATTTTATAGATGGTTATGTATTTATTTATGTAGTTATACTATTTGTTGCTATAAAAATTTAATTATATTTTGATATAACATCTTATAACTAAAATTATAAAATCAATCTAATATTATTTTTAGTCAACTAAGCAAAGATTCGTCCCTAACCTCAAAAAACAACCCAAGACCATGGGTTGGCATTCTAAAGATTTGTATGGGTAGTATAAATTAGGATAGAAGCTTGTTGTTTTATAATTCAATTCGATAAATCTTGTTTAGCATCCAGTATTTATTTATTTTTTTCGGTAATTATTATTTGAAATTAAATTTCAGAAAGACAGAATTTTCGACTGAATTAATATTGTATGATTTAATAGTTTCTGCTATATAGTATTTCTACTACGATTTTTTAAAATAAAAATAATTTTCGGAAAATTTGCTCCTATAACTATATCAATTTATTTCCAAAAGTATAAGTTCAACCTATAGATTATATAAATAACATTTTATTTTATATATATATATATATATATATATATATATATAGGTCTTTAGAACTATTTTTAATACAAAATTCAGAAAATTTCGCAAAAAAAGTATCCAGGTAGTTTTAGTTAGAAATGCATTCCTTATGAGCTATCATTGAAAACAGGCAAAAAATGAAAAAATTGCTTGAAATCCCAACTTTGACCAACTATAACTCGAAGCCAATGGAAGGAATCACGCTGAAATTTTTGTTTGGGAATAAGGTACAACATGTAGAACACACACACACGCACACACTCATATATATATATATATATATATATATATATATATATATATATGTATATATATATATATATGAAAGTTGTAGATATTTTTGAAACACAACTTTTTACCGTGACAAACATTTTTTGGAACGCTTTAACGAAGGACAAATCTTCAAAAACGGTTTTAAACGCATATAATTTAATATAAAATTTAGTGTAACGCGATTGTCTTAGCGAGATTATTACTGATTCAGCCTGAATTTTTTTTGTAAGTTCCCTTTATCCTACTATAGTGACAGAATGAATTTAGGCTCGATTTCGTTTATGTATATCACTAAAAACGATTTTTGAAAGATAACTCGAATTTGAAGCATTCTATAGAAAAAAGTTAAATGGAAAAGTTGCAGATCCTTAAAAAATAAAACTTTCTTACTAACATCATTACTGAAAATGATTCTGATTCGAGTTAACAGCCCAAAATCGGTTTTTTACATCACTAAATTAGTTATTTATAATAAAACTTGTCGGCTATACATTTAACATAAAAACGTCAAGTATAGAAGTTGTAGATGTTTTAAGAACATAACTTGTTATCGTCACAATAATTTTTTAAAACAATTTAAAAGAAATCTTCAAAGACTGTTTAATTTGCATGGTTAATAACAAAATCCTCTTGAAAATAATCCTTGCTGCTTTATCTTGCCATTCATTTTTTCATTTAAAAAGCAAAAAGTAATTTAAAAAAATATCTCTTAGTGTAAATAATATTTTTTTGTTGAACCATTTTTTATGCACTAAATGCATAGGTATAACTTGCATCTTATAAACACATATCTATACAAGAAAATAAATTACATTAATAATATGAAATCGAATAAATTATGTAGAACATATTATTGTACCTCAAAATAAACACTAACGAAGATCCGGTGCTAATGATGATCAGGCATTTGACTGGTGTCCTTGATCCTCATACTCTTGCTCCAGCAGACCATGATATCTGCAATTGTATAGTATGACTTACACACTAGAAAAAAAATCATGTCACAATCATAATAACAAATATTTATTTAACTTACTGATCTCACCTGATAAAACTACTTATTCATCAATAGAACAGTACCGCCAAAGTCTTGATCGAGCTTTCCTCTAACCCTAAGATTTTGTCAGCTCAAATACCAACGACACCAATATCATGAGTTATACTCCGGTGTATGCAGTAAACTACGATGCCAACAAATGTAGCATTAATCGTACACCTAGACACATAGAAATAATATATTTTAGACTTTTCTCACAAATAATTATAGATGGATGGAGACTTACTATGAAAACTATAATCATATCACTTGATCAATAGTATTATCTTACCATTTTCAGGAGTGAAAGAAGAAATCATAAAGAAGACGGAAATAGTTTTCAAAAAAATCAGAATAAACTAAATGTTTGGCCTAATTCAACTATAGATCAATTCGTCAATTCAAAAATAGAATTTATTTCCAGTTTAAAAGAGTATGTATTTACAATCAATATTCTGACATTTTTATAATCCAAACAAAAAATTAAAAATAATTTTACAAATGCACTTTCAATATTTTTCACAGAAAATGTATCTTTCTTATAGGAGTAAGACCTCTTATTCACACTCCGACCGGAAAGCCACATTTTACCTCATAAAACAGAAGTGGAAATGGCATTTTTTTTTTGAAACTCTATTTGCGGGGTGGAAGCAAAATTTGCGAGATCAAATTAAATTTTGCAGCTAAAATGAACTTTTCTTTAAATTTCTTTAAAAAATACGCACTATATACTGTGGCCATCTGTGTGCATATTAATACTTTTGGTATCTATATATTTTCATAGACAAAAAGTGGCCTTGGTCAAGATATAGAATAAAATACTATGCTTGCTATTACAATCCTTGCCAGAGAATTTTTCTTCTAGCTGTGCTTGACTCGGGCAGTAACCCACCTTTGGAAAAAATATTTTAAAAATATTCTTCTAGTCAATTATAGTCATAAGCCTCATTTGTGCCTAATGCCTGTGATTGATTTAAAGAATATAGTTCTTCTTATTGTTAGAATTATTATTCAATATGTGTTGTGTTTTGTCAATTCGATCTGAAAAGGTTGAGAACCATACGATCGAAACGTCATTTTAACATGGACTTATTAACGTGGACCTGGGTTGACACTCTTTCCTTTGGAATTCACGCATTGAAATGATCCGGGTTGAGTGAGTGAGAAGCCGTATAAGAATCTGAAACCCAAGAGTTAGCGTTGGGATAAAGCACACTCCGTCCGTTTTATTATTATCAAATTTGCCCGGCCTGGGTTAGTCTGTCTACAGCATCCAATCGTTTTAGAACATTACTAGATTCCGCAATATTGTTTGGACGATTGGACAATATTGCTACCAGAATAACAATACTTATAGTGCCTATAAACTTATAATGTAAATCGTAGTGTAAATCACATTATCTATGGATAAAATGTTGCTTTATAGGTACTACTATCTGGATGATAGTACCAAAAATAGTAAATAATAACTCATACTAAATTTTTATTTTTTTTTCCTCTAACAATATCATAAAAAAATTAAAATTTAGTGGGGTGGTACCTCTTTTCCATGGTATCATCCAGATAGTAGCACCTATACAGCAAATCTTTCTTGAATTCTTATGTGTTTTACACTATTAGTATTTAAAACTTAAAACTGATTTCTCATATAGCACCTAATTGTCCGGCAATATTGCCAGAGGGTTGCTTCAGCAGATCGATCAGATTTGAAAATATTGCAGGAAGGTTAAATAACTTTTCGGAAACTGTCCAACAATCTTGCTATAAAGCGTAATGTTAGATTTTGAATTGCATTTCTGAAAGTTAATGTGTATTTTGTTGCAATATTGCTAGAAGATTATTTGCAATATTGTGTCTATATTGTAAAATATTTGTTGAAATACGCTGATAATTTAAATTCAGTTAGATATACTCCAGACATCTATAGGTATACATATAACCACCAGATATACGCAGTATAGGGACCCAAACAGGGAAAGTCTACTACCTGAGGTTTATTGCACGCTCGCCAGACTACAGCCCCCCCCCCCCCCCCCATGCAGTAGCGCATTCGTTTAGTTACAAGCAGAGTATCTCAGACGTACAAGGAAGACCAGCTCAAAACAGCCGAGGTCTGCCCGCTCTTAGAAACAACGGACACCCCTAAAGGTTTTGTCTTGCTCTCTAGCTACCGATCGAGTTTATCCGTGAGCTCGAAAAAAAACCCAAACAAGTGAGTACCTGTGTTTTTCCGATTTCCGTACGAAGGGGACTCGCGGCCACCGAATACTCGGCCCTGCTTTGTCTCGAGCTTGCGACAAGGTAACCGTCGATATAAGTATGGAAACCGCTGCCAATTCATTGGCACGTAGCTTCCTCCATCTAAATTTAAGTGTCTGCTCTGATTGTCTTACCTCCATTATTATGGCGTGGTGATCACTATTTGTGTATTGTTCACTCACGGTCTACTTGTTAATTGAGCCAATAAGGCAACCACTAACAAAGGTCAGGTCTACAATAGATCCTGCGTCTCCTCTTCTAAAGGTGTTAGTGCTACCCTAATTAACTAACACGAAGTCCAGGAGAGCAGATGCTTCTAGCAGTACTCGTCCTCTTTGGTTAGTCCTTTGACTGCCCCACTCTAGGGCCCATGTGTTAAACTAGCCTGCGATAATTACTGGCTTTCTTCCCGCAATATCCTGCATGAGTCGATCTTACTGCCGCTCAAACTGTTTGATCAGTGCGTTAGGCGAAAAATAGCAGCTGTATACGTCTATTCCTGCTATCTTTGCACGAACAAATCCTTCCTCGCTGGTCAACATTTTTTCCTGGAATGCCACGTTCCAACATGGCCAGATCGCTGCTCTGCCAGTGTTGTCTATTTCCCACGATGTCTCGTCCAGAGCCCTGTATGGTTCACATATAATGGCTACATCGACCTCCGTCTCATGAACGTACTGGTTAAGTAAATCCTGTGCTATCTCGCAGTGATTCAAGTTTAACTGCACTATGTTTATTATCTTCGTTTCTTCAACTTCCCTACTGCCGCTTAGTATACTGGGCATGCGTAGTTACCAGCAGCATGGTCACTTTTCTCTGTTGCTCCTCTTTCTTGGCAGAAAACGCAGCTCGGTTTGTTTTTACAATCTCTTGCATTATGTCCTTCGACTCTACACTTGTAACAGTGGTTACTTCGATCCTGTGTTACTGTGCTGTTTTTTGCCGATATGTCCAAATCCTAGACATTTATAACAGCGAAGTGGATGTGCATTCCGCTTTATCTCTCGTATTCTGAATACTACCCAGCCTATCCTGATTTTCTGCTTTGCGATAATCTTCTGAGCCATTTTTGCTGGTATTTGAATGACCGCCGTCTGCGTATCGCCATATGCCTTGCGCACAGACTTTACAGCCGTTTCCTTCACTGCATTTAAGCCGCTATCTTGAAACTCCTTTCATAGCGCTTCCACGATTTGCTCCTTAGTGGTTAGAACATCAAGATCCTTTACTTCAAAGACCTCTACATCTTGTAGGGTTCTTACGGTGACACCCTCTTCTAGCACTTCTTGCACCGCTTGTCAAAGTTCCGTTGCCTTTATTTCCGATGTGCGTTAGAGTTCCAAAAGTAGGTCACCAACCGCCGTTTTGCGTATCCTATTTACGCTATCCCCTAGCATCTTCAGTTCTAGGTCTGCTTTCATCTTTTGCAAGATATCAGCGTAGGACTTCCCGTCGGTAGCTTTTATGATTAGAGCCTCCGGTCGGGTTGGTCTTGCCCTTGTTGGCTTAGATTTTCTAGTGCCTTTTTGATCTACAACACCATTGTTAATCTTATCGTCTTCTTTTTCTTTCTTGTTTCCACCCTCTGCCAGGATAGTAATGTCCCTGTTGTGGTCGCTGGGTACTAAGTAGTGCTGGAAGTCATCGCTAGTGGCGCACTCTGGCCATGCTTTGGCGTCTTGTCCTCTTCTTTTCCTTTCTTATTAGTCTCGTTCTGTGTAGGAGACCGTTGCTTCCTCTTCCTTGGCGTTTCTTATTCCCGTTTTTCTCCTGAGGTCAGCGAGGTCCGTGAGCTATTTGACATCATCAGTCCAAAGCTAGACTTGGTCTTGCTCGACGCATCTCTTACGCTGATGAGCCGTTTCCAGAAAGACATGACCTTCCTCATGTCATCCTTAACACTCTTGTGAATGTTTTTGGCTGGACCTACTACAGCATATATCTTGTCTAGATGGTTCTGAATCTTGTCCTTGAACTCTTCTTCCACACGATCTGCTGTCTGAATTTTAGACCATACCTCGTGCATTCCCCTGTTTATGACTCCATCACATCCTGATGCGTCACTTGAGGCTAATCTCCCTCTGAGGGCCGAGTGACCCACCTCTATAATCTCCTGTCTTGTTTGAGTTAATTGGTTCCCCCCAACATCCTGCGTCGGCCACCAGGGCTTTCACCCGATCGGAACCAACGTCGGAAGTGGGCTGTAAAACTTAACCCGCTTGGGGCAGTGTTATAATTAACTCACTGTCCATGATTAATTTATATTCGGGGTTTCTTCCCCTATCCTGTATCCTAGGAAGGATCCCTTTAACAAGGTGCTGTCATCCGGGCCAGATGAGCCTTGGTTATTTTAACGAGGTTGCTACTCCTCCCCCTCCTCTTTCCCTAACTCCTGTGTGGTGGGGCCCCGGGCTTTGGGACCGGCGTAGCGGAGTTGTGTGTGTGTGTGTGCGTGTGGATGTGTGTGTGTATATATACCGTAATATTTCTGGAACTACTCCGTCAATGTCAAGTAAATTCGACATGCATATCTGTTTTTGGGTTCAGAATTCGGAAAAAACAGTTATTTTTTATTTTCTTAACTTTTTTTATGGTCATTTTTTGATTTTTAAAAACATTACATTGCGTTTTTTTTTTTCAATCAACCCATTGTTACAAACAATTCAGCTGAAATGCATTTGAATAAGAATAAAGTTACCTACTTTTCCTTGTTTGACTCGGGATCGACCGCTTTGTTCGGCAGATAAAATGAAAAAGGTGATTTTTTTTAAAATTAATATTTCTGAAACTAAACATCATAACCTCACAAGAAAAAGTATGTTGATGGTTTATGTGCCAAACTATATCCCATTAAAATTTCAAGTGATTTGACTACTTATTTTTCCAATAATAAATCGAAAACTGATAAAATGAGTTTTTTTTTGTGCCTCGATTACGGACGAAAAAGACCTTCTTGCACTTGGAAATTTGGGAAAAAGATATTTTATGTGTTTTGGCTAAATTCATTGCGCAGTTTGTAGCATTTGTTTTAAAATTTTTTGTTTACATATATCTCTAATACAATGTAGTCAAATGCTTCCAAATTTAATTTGGTGATTAAGCATAAAAAAAGCTGTCTGTTGCTAAAATTTTAAACGATTTTGTCAAGCGGTTCTCAAGTAAAGAGCTAAAATGTGAGAACTGATTTTTCTCAAAACTTTTGCTTCCTCTTATAAGGGTATCGTCGTGTCGTTAAAGTCCCTATCTATGAATTTATGTCATACTGATATATTCTATGGCAAAACTTGACGGCAGCGTTTGTATTCTATAATAAAAAAACAGTGGTCTGTGAACTTTTAAACAATGAAACGTTCAAAACTTACATATTAAATTATCTATCAAAAACCGCCTCTTACATTAGCAGGCAGATTATAGTGTATATTGAAACAATATTTTATTTTTTAGACCTATAAATTTAGTTGGAGGAAGCTACGTGCCAATGAAAAAAATACACACACACACACACACATATATATATATATATATATATATATATATATATATATATATATATATATATATATATATATATGAGTATGACATAAATTCATAGACAGGGACTTTAACGACATGCAACGACACCCCTATAAGAGGAAGCAAAACTTTTAAGAAAAATCGATTTTTACATTTAAGCTCTTTACTTGAGAACCTCTTGACGAAATCGTTTAAAATTTTAGCAGCAGATAGATTTTTTTATAATAAATAACGAAATAAAATTTTGAAGCATTTAACTACATTATTTTAGAGATATGAGCAATCAAAAAATTAAAACCTTGATATTTTAAGAATCATAGGGGTTTGAAAGCTATGCAATGAACTTAGCTTAAACACATAAAACATCTACTTTTTCCCGAAATCTTAAGTGCAATAAGGCCTTTATATGTCCGTAATCAAGGCACCTTATTTTTTTCAGTTTTCAATTTATTATTGAAAAAATGAGTTGTTAAATCACTTGAAATTTTAATAAGATATAGTTTGGCACATAAACCATTGACATGATTTTTCTTGTTAGGTTGTTATGATGTTTAGTTTCAGAGATATGAATTTAAAAAAAATCACCTTTTTCATTTTATCTGCCGAACAAAGTGGTCGATCCCGAAGACCAAACGAGAAAAAGTAGATAATTTTATTCTCTTTCAAATGTATTTCAGCTGAATTGTTTGTAACAATGGGATGATTGAAAAAAACGCAATATAGTGTTTTTCAAAAATCAAAAAATGACCATAAAAAAAGTAGAGTAAATAGAAAATAACTGTTTTTCCGAATTCAGACTCCAAAAACAGATATGCATGTCGAATTTTATTGATATTGACGGAATAGTTCCAGAAATATTACTGTATACATACACACATCCACACACACACGCACACACATCCATACGGAAATTTTCTAAAAACACTTGATTTGAACTTCTAACACACCAAAAAGTATTTTCTAGAAGTTTTGACTTAAAAGTTTACTATTGCAAAGCTTCCTCTAGAAGGTAGCGAAATCCCCCTGCGCTCGTCTCTACCGTGGCGTGGCCATAATCAACTATCAACTTCAACTATCAACTATTATATTAAAGTGCCTAATGTACCTGCGTGCCGTGAAGCCATTTACATATTTTCTCAATAACTTAACATCTAGGAGTTACCCTGTCACCTGGACATCACCTATGAGGCGGATATAATTTTGGACCTTAAAATTGTAGGGCCTTGAAAATTTTGGGCCTTAAAAATTTTGGGCTTTAAAATTTTTTGGCCTCAAAAATTTTGAGTTATTCAAATTTTGCTGTGTGCCATGAAGTCATTCACATCTTTTCTCAACAACTGACATTTTTTATTTTTTTATTAATATTTACAATTCATAGCGCACTATTTACATGTTGCCCATGTATATCTAAAATTATATTAAAGTATACTCAAGGTATCTGTGTGCCGTGAATCAATTCTCATCTTTTCTCAATGACTGGTATTTGTATTAGTTTATTATTAATTTAATACTAGCAATGATCACCTTGCTCGCTAACGCTCACTCGGTTGAATTTTGATGGAGATTTATTTCAACGTGTACATTGTAAATAAGTACATTAAAAATAAATTTTTTCCGGCAGCAGTATATTATATAATATAGCGCTGGAAATTATTAAAAGATAATATAATACTCGGCAGCAGCATATTAGCATATAAAGCGCTGGTATCCATAACGATATTTTATAAAAACCGGCAGCATCTATTAAATGCAGCGCTGGAATCCATGAGAAAATAATATAATAATCGGCAGCAGTATAGTAATAAATGCAGCGCTGGAATCTATAACGATATATTATAAAAATCGGCAGCAGCATATTATTTAATGCGGCGCTGGAATGCACAACAAAATAATATAATAATCAACAGCAGAATATTAATAAGTATGGCGCTGTCATATATAACAATATAATGCGAATACTCCCAGTAAAATAAAAATAAAAATATGACTCTCGAAAACATTCCTTACTAGCACGTCCACGCCGTGAGAGTAGGACAACGAAAGAACGTTGGCTAACGCTATAAGGTAAAACTACGAAAGCGTTTGAATCACTCTGCAGGTAATGTCTTATAATATTTTTCTGATATTTATATATGCAGTCTACGCATGCTTCACATTGTATATAAATAGCCAGGACATTGCTTTTATTCTTCAGTATGTTCTCGCCCTTTGAAATGAAAAGATCGATAAATCTGAAAAATTTTCTCAGCCCTTTTTTAAATTTATTCTTCCATTTCCATTCGAAGAATGATATACATGATCGTTGTACTATAGCGGACTGAGCATTAACAAGTCAGTTTAGACTATACTTATTTCGATATTGCCCTGATGCTTGTATATGCAGTCTACGCATGCGCAGGATTATATATAAATAGCCAGGACAGTGCTTTTATGCCTCAGTCTGCTCTCGCCCTTTGAAGCGAAGGGGTCGGTAAAACATGAACATTTTTCAACAATATAATTCCTCTATTTTTTGCATTTATTTTTCCATTCGAAGGATGATACGCGTGATTTTTGTACTATAGCTAACTGAGCAATAATATAGTTTCTTGTTTAAAAGATGGATTTTACAGTTTAGAGTGCCTCAACTGACTAAATAGAAAAGCTGTGCAGTTTATGCTTTTTACTGGTAAATATTCGAGTAAAAAATGTAGATGTATACTGTTTCACATTTAAACTTTTTGTGCTACAAACTTGTTGTTACTTTGTCGACTTTTTGGGTTTTAGTGGAGGGGCGCGGTTCGCTTCGGCGATCTATGAGACGAATCCGAAATTGTTACTATCAAGTCGATATTATTACATAAGTAAACGCACTGTAAAAGAGGTTTAAATAAGATGCGTATTACAAAGAGGTCACTCTAATACTAATACTAATAAAATAAAGAAATATAGACAGTGTGACCTTAAAACACCGTAGAACCGGTGAACCGGAGAAAAAGTGTTCATGCTTAATATAATGTAGGATTATTATATATAAAATATAATATAATATATTTTCATGATGTATGATATTTTTCGTATACATCTAATTTGAATTATCATTATTTTTACTTTTAGCCTCGAAACTTGAATTTTATGAAAGTAAAATTGTTAAATTTTTGTTTAACGTTACCCTGGATAATGCTACATATAATTGACCATGACTAAAAACTGGCTTTGCTAAAGAGACATTAACTTTGTTATATGTTTCGCCTTGTGATTTGTTAATTGTCATGACATATCCTAATCGTACTGGAAACTGTCGTTTTGTATTGTCAAAAGAAATTTCTTCTTTTGAAGAAGTCAAATCAATTCGTGGTATTAAAACAACTCTTCCATATTGTTTACCGGTAATTATTTCTACCTGTATACAGAATTGCATAATTTTCCTTACAATCAATTGAGTTCCATTACAAAGCCCATCATTTGAATTAAAATTTCTTAGCAAAATAATTACAGCACCTACATTTAAACGTAACTTATGAGGCGGTAGGCCATTTGGCGTAAGTGCATTTAATAATTCTATTGGTAACATCTTTTTATTATCATCTTCGCATGAATCTACACTTAGATACTCTCTTACATCGCCTTGCATCCTACTTAAAATGTTATGATTCATTTTTAGTACATCATTGTTTTTCGGCGCTAAAATTACTCTTTCGCAAAGTTTATTGGCATTATTATTATCAAAGCAATCTCCATAAATTTCCATAATTATATCACTGGTTGATAATAATTCTGTTAAAAGTAAAGTTATATCATTGTACATTTCAAATTTTTTGGAATATTTTCCATCTCCAATTTTTAATAGCCATTGTTTAAACTCTTTGTCACAATTACTAAGTCTCATTTTATCAAGGGGCGCGAGAGCGCCGCGCTGGCAAGAAAAAGTACGAAGACGATTTGTCGACGGCGCAACCCTGTATACTTTGAAATTGGGTTTTCTTAACTTTAAAAAAAATCTCGAGAACATTTAAAGCAGTACTATTGCGCGTATGCGCAATCTGTTGGTATCTACTTGAATATATTAAAAAGATTACATTTACATGGTTAAAAAGATTCATCCAAAAATATTAAGTTATTAACTTAATATTGCAAGTTGAAAATTTGCTCGGTATATTTCTTTTCGTTCAGAGTTCCATCCTCTCCCGATTTTTTTCGTCTCCTCCAGTCACGTGACGTATTATATTAGGTTTTATACACCAGTGGTTAAAGTGGTTCATCTACTTTACCGACATTCGTCTGCTACTGGGCGACACACGCGATTATATGCATACAATAATGCTATACGATTATATGCGCGATGCGTTCAATGTCTAAATCATATAGTAGCATATTGTCTATCGAATAGATCAAGATTTCATGAAGTGCAATAGCAAGGAGGATGTGCTTTGTAAAAGACGTGGAATCTCCCAAAAAACTTTTTTCAAAAGTGAAAACCTTAGCAAGAAAAAGACTAATAAACATAGTGAAATCTCTAAATATTAAAATGTCAAGTAAATGTTTTTTGCTATACGCATTAAGATATAAAATTAAAGTTAAAATTACTTTTCCCAAAAAATGATATCTTAATGCGTATAGCAAAAAAGATTTACTTGACATTTTAATATTTAGAGATTTCATTACGTTTATTAGTCTTTTTCTTGCCAAGGTTTTCACTTTTGAAAAAAGTTTTTTTGGGAGATATTATAAAGTCATTATTTGGAATTTAGTCCATAAATAACTATTTTTCACACAATTTTCAATAATTTTTGTTCGATTCCCATGTTTGAAAACAGGTAGTATTTGTCAGAAGTCACCTGATACAATTATCACTTTGCCACCAAATTTAATGTCATTATTACATAAGTCTTCAAATAATTTGCCCACTACCAGAAAAGCATGTTTTGATGGCATTGTTTTTTCAACCCGAATTATGACTTCTACATTTTACAAATTTTTTCTATGTATTGAATTGGGAATAATGTTGCACGTTAAATCTTCATTTATATTTGATGGTAACTTAAAAATTACACGTGAAGTTCTTTCATTTATTAATAAATTTGCTGCTATACTAGTCCATGCTACAGGTAAAACACTTATTTTTTCTTTATTCAAATGAGTGATAGTTGTATTTAGTAAGTAGCTGTTTTCACTACCTACAGGTCCATCAATAAAGAAACACTTCACTTGATTAGCTTTATTAATTACACTATTTATTACTGCATCGAAAATTTCACGTTTATTCGTTAAAGAGCTTATATTGTATAATGAACCATTCTCAATTTCATTTGTTTCATGAAATTCTTCATAATTGGTTTCCTCAACATACTCACTAAATTTAGATAAATTGAAATCAGTCAATGTATACTCGTGACTTGTTAAAAAAGAATTATTATGTTTTGGTGAGATATTTTCACGTATTTCTTTAGTTATCAACAGACTGTAAAAATTTGCTTCATACTTTTCAAATAATTCTTCCAAGCATTTGTCCCACTCTTTATCAGTGGTTATCAATTTTCTAGCTACAACTACTTCATAAAATGTTGCGTATGTAACATGTTCCAATATTTTTAATTCTTAATGAGATTAAGCCCCTTTTACATATAATAACAATGATCTTGAAACTGCGTGTTAAATACATAATAATTTCTTCACTATTAAACTTAACGTTTTTGTTTTTTTTGTGTATGTAAAGAATAAACTTACAAGGAAAGGTACCCAACCCGAACTCACCGATTTTGATGATTTTCATATATGTTGTAGAACATAAAAAAATAAGAGACACGTATTTTTTTTTATCGGCTAATTTTCACTTTTAAGGGGTAAAAACCTCCCCTAAAGTTAACCCCCAAAAAGCGTTTTTTTTTAAATATCTCGGCTTAAAATTAATATTTTTCAATGAAACAAATTGGAGGTTATTTCTTACAAAAAGAGCAAGTATTTCATGGTGATTTGAAGAGTAAGAGTAGCATCCCCTATTTTTTAGGGGTTGAAAACATATATTTTTTGGCATAATTTTATAATAAAAATGTTTAAACCGACTAAAAAAAATTGGAAAAAATGTTTAAACATCCTTAATAACAAAATTTAGTTGACGTCTTTCGGTGTTTTCATAAATATTACCCCTAAGGGGGTAAACCACCCCTAACACAAAATAACTGTAAATATGTAATTCAATACATAATATTTCGTAGAAAGTTTGTATATAGAGGTTTTCGAGGTCGCTGATTACAAATGTGTTATCAGATTTTGAAAATTCAAAATGGCGGATCCAATATGGCGGACGGAAATATCGAAAAAAAATTTTATATAATAAAAAAGTTTTAAACGACTAAAAAATTTGGAATAAATTTGTAAACATCTATAATAAACAAATTAAGTTTTTCGGTTTTTTCATAGATACTTCCCCTTAGGGGGGTAAACCACCCCTAACACAAAATAACTATAAGTATACTTCAATCCATAATATTTTGTAGAAGGTTTGTATATAAGAGTTTTCGAGATCGCTCTTTGCAAATCTGATATCAGATTTTGAAAATTCAAAATGGCGGAACCAATGTGGTGGACGAAAATGTCGAAAAAAATTTTTAACTTTCATAAAAACTTGTTATAAATGTGTTATCTTTGTAGCCTGTACATGTGAACTAAAGAGCCTTAAACCCTAAACCCCTAAAGAACAAATAGGCTAAATGGTTGTGCTTTTTAACCAAACCACCTCAAATTCCTAAATTTGTAAACAAGAAAATTCTGTGTGTGAAGCAGTTTTATAATTTCCGTAGAAATTGTTATCAGAATGTTATTGAAATTCCTTTATTGTAAATTCAACTTATAATGTATTTTTGTTTATAATATTAGAGTATAATAATAATCTACAATCTTTTATCTTTTGCCATAGTGCATTTTTTGTATTGAGCATAAAATATATTATTTTACGATGTTTTTACAATAATGGTAGTCCTCATAAAAGTGTTTAAAGCACAATGCTTTTTTGCACCAACCACATCGTACAATTGCAATGTTTGTGCACCCTTCTATTTCACAATGTGTTGCACAAGACTTTCCAAAACTGAAATCTATAGGATTATCAAATTTATCTGGTTTTTCATTGACGTAACCGCTTTTATACCAGGAATATTTAAACAAATCTATATATCTCGGTGAAGACAGTTGGTTGTGAACCAATGATTGAAGTTTAATTATATTATTTCTCACATGTAAATTCATATCATGATCCATTAACATTACATTATCAGAAAATGTTCGGACAAAGTTTTTCCAAATACGGAATCCATAGACATCAAGTGGTTGTATTTTTCCTGTGGTTCCAGTTGGAATTTTTTTATGTTAATAATTTTATTTTGTGGCATTGTTTCTTCTATAACTTTGTCACAATGACCACTCCAAGAATCAAGTAATAGTATTGAGTGATGGCCTACATAGGGATAAAATATTTTTTCCAACCAGATTTTGAAGTGATCTGCAATTAAACGACTTACTAATTAACTGATCAACGATATTACAATGTAAAAATTGTTATTAGTTCCCTTACTTGTTGTTAATTTTCCAGATTTGGATGCTTCCACGTACACGTTTTCTGGTCTAAATATGTTTTGTTCTACAATAGGGCCAAACTTGCCACTTGGTTCCTTTAAAACAAGAAATAGCGGTGACAACAGTTGTCCAGTAGCTGATATTAGTGGCTGTATAGTATAACTATGCGTTGTTGCTGAAATTGACTGTACCAGACATTGCACTTGCTTTTCTCCTTCTACTGCTAATGTTCTTCCAGAATGCATTTCTAGCTGAAATCCGCTCTGATCTGTATTATACAAATTTTCGAGTCCAATCCTTGGTATACACGATTTAACGTCATCGATAAATGCTTCAGCTTTAGCCGTAAGTTCTGCACTACTTTCTAGTGTTTTTCTTGTTATGAACTTATTTATTTTCCTAGAAACTATTCGGTGTGCTTGCTTAAATTTGAGTAACCAATGTTTAGAAGCTTTGAATCTAATATCATCAAAACCAATTTCTTTTTTAGCTTGTAAGGCCCATCGAATTATATCTTCATCATGGATAATTGAACCACTGTCGAGAGCTGCTTGAAAATTATCCAGGGTATACTGACAAATTTGTGCTACTTTTTCTCTATACGTGCCACCTTTATTAATTGAATGAGCCCAACGACGTAGCTGACTAATAGATGATACTTTTTTGAATCTGTTTTGCACTGTTTTGAGACTTAAATTTTGCTTCGTTTTGCTACTTCTCCAAAATTCTACAGCTCTTTTTTTGTATTCAAAATCTAGTTCTTCATTATCTGCTGTACATTGATTTGTTGGTGCTATATCCGGATCAGGAAAATGATGTTGCACTTCATCTTCAATTATTTCCACATTATGGTCTTTATACTCTTCTTGAAAATCCAAAGAGTCATCAGTAATCATTTCTACATCGTTGAAATCATGTGTTGCATCTATTAAAATTTCTTTTATTTTTTCGGCCAACTCTGTTTCGTGATAATTCGTGACACTATCTGGTATGTTTAACGCTTGAAAGTATGCTAATAATAAGTTTAGAACGTTTAACGGATTAATTTTCATTTTTCAATCTAAAATGAAAACAAGCGGTAAAATTTATACAAGCTGTGTTTTTGCATGTAAGGCATGACTGCTACATTTCTACCAGAATAAAACGAGTGAATGTAAATTGAATCAAATCATTAATTTATGCATTGGAGAAGAATTCTCGTTCCACTTTGTGATGTTCGGAAAACTCTATTTTTGGTTTTATTCAACTTTTATTCACTTTGAAATAGAATAATGTAAATCTATATAAAATCACTAAAGAAAATTTTCTACAACTGTATGATACCACTGACAAACAAAAAGACGTACTATTCGTACTTTCCGGCATCGAACTAGAATACCCACAAAACTCACTCACTGCCTAAAAAATAACACAGGCAGCTGAGGTAAACACTCGATGAAAACAATCTAAAAAAAGAACATACTGATTCGCACATATTGTCAACAACTTTTATGAGTGAAAGACATTTATCTGTGGAATCATCATTGAATGTACGATAACATTCATTAAACTAATGAATGCATATAAAATTCCCTTTCAATAACAACGTGTTCTTTAATTGCAAATGAAGTTCGAGTATTAATATTCTTTTATGTATATACGGTTTAAACATTTTTATTATAAAATTATGCCAAAAAATATATGTTTTCAACCCCTAAAAAATAGGGGATGCTACCCTTACTCTTCAAATCACCATGAAATACTTGCTCTTTTTGTAAGAAATAACCTCCAATTTGTTTCATTGAAAAATATTAATTTTAAGCCGAGATATTTAAAAAAAAACGCTTTTTGGGGGTTAACTTTAGGGGAGGTTTTTACCCCTTAAAAGTGAAAATTAGCCGATAAAAGAAATACGTGTCTCTTATTTTTTTATGTTCTACAACATATATGAAAATCATCAAAATCGGTGAGTTCGGGTTGGGTACCTTTCCTTGTTAGAGAAAGTGCACAGACGTTTACTCAAAGATAGGTTTATTTAGAATGATTTATTATTTACAATCAATAATATGAAGTTGCATGAAAAACAATAGAACTTAAAAAAACACGTTAAATGAAATGTCCCATATAGCACCCAATCTTTCGGCAATGTTTCCTTAAGGTTGCATTTTTAGATTTGTCAGATTCGAAAATATTGTGCGAAGGTTAAATAACCTTCAAGAAATTTCCCTGCAATATTGCTATAAGGCATCATGTCCGTTTTTGGATTGCATTTCCAAAAGACAATAAGCATATTGTGGCAATATTGCTCGAAGATTATTTGCAATATTGTAAAACATAGGTGAAAAACATTAAATTAAAATAATTAAATAAGCTTTTTCAAGGGCTCCCATGCCAATTTTGGAAAGTATCATCCGGATGATAGTCCCCGAATAGGGCATGGGAGCCCCTGAAAGAGCTTATTTGATTTTTTTAACTATAGTGTTTTTCGTCTATATTTTACAATATTAACATAATATTACTAATAATATTCGAGCAATATTGCCACAATATGCTTATTGACTTTTGGAAATGCAATCCAAAAACGGACATAATGACTTACAGCAATATTGCGGGGAAATTTCTTGAAGGTTATTTAACCTTCGCACAATATTTTCGAATCTGACGAATCTACAAATGCAACCTTGAGGTAATATTGCCAAAAGATTGGATGTTATATGGAATACTACATTTCCTCCCTCCCTGATAAAGATTTCTCAAATTATCATGGTGGAGAGTAAATAGTTCGTGATTTGCGTATCCGAGATGATCGTCGAATCGGCGGTGTGTTTGGAATGAAAATTGACTGTTCTTGAGTTGAACGTTTAGTACGTTGATCTTGAGTTTGAAACGGAAATTCTTCTTGAAAAGTTGCAGAAGTAGATAGAGTTTGGAATGAATCATTTACAGTAGGTGGAAGAGATGCGTGAGATGTTGAGGATTGAGCTTCCATTGTAGTCGTAGTCATTTCAACACTTGAAGTTGGTAAAGATTTTAAAATTAAAGATTCTTGAGTTGACGTAACTTGTATAGTCGGCGATTCTTTAAACGATACAGTCTGAGAAGTCAAAGAAGCCTTATATGATGGTGTAATTACTTCATTATTTACTTCGTGTTGTGCACTCATAGATCTTGAAGTTACATTATTTTTGTCAAATTGAGTACGACGTCGTGTGCTTGTGGTGGAAAACGTTGTCAAATTAGCACTAATTTTATCTTCAAAAAATGTTACTCTTTCTGGTTTCTTTCCTGTTTCTTCCCCTTTTTCTGATTTCTTTATAAAAGCACGAATTTAATCCACGTGTCGTTTATACTTTTTTTCCATGTAACTGATTCATAATGCAGATCTCCTAGACGAGAATTAATTTGTCCTGGAATCTATTTATCTAATTTTGGATTACCGGAAAGAAAATAAACATTTTCAAGTGGTTTAAATTCTCGGTATCTATTGATAAAATCAGCTTAATATTTCTCAGCAATCTTCTTGTTGATAAGCTCGGGTTGAACAAGATCTAATCGTGTGCAAATGTTTTGTTTTAAAAATAATAAAGCAGGTGGCTCTCCAGTAGTTGAATTAGGAGCTTTTCTATATTGTCTTAAGAACTCATTCAAGTTCCGTTACAATGAACCTTATGTTGTATCCATTTTAAGTAAGGCTCTTTTTGTTGTACCTACGCATTTTTCTGCTTGATCATTTGTCGAAGGGTGATAAGGAGCAGTAAGTTTGTGATATTTCACTCCACTTATCTTAAGTAATGTTTCAAACTCATCTGAAACAAATTGACGGCCATTATTTGAAACAACAATGCTAGGAAAATCATGAGTAGCAAATAACTGATCGAGGATATCGATTGTATCAGTGCTAGTACTGGAACTGGTGACCTTGACTTCAAGCCATTTACTATAAGCATCAGTGATAACTAGAAGCATCTTACCAACTACTGGTCCAGCGTAGTCTATATGGATACGTTTTCATGGGCCTTTGGGATATTTCCAATGATGTGTGTTGAATTTAGGAGGAGCATGAGCATGTTTGGCAAACTCAGCACAAGATTTAGCAATAAGTTCAATATCTGTATCAGTTCCTGGCCAGTAAACAAAAGATCGTGCCAAACCTTTCATTTTGACAATGCCCAAATGTGCTGAATAAATGTCGTTTAAAATTGCTTGACGAAGAGATGATGGAATCACAACTCGTTGTCAAAAATGAAGCAATTTGAATATAGACCATAAAAAAACTCAGGCACTTTGTATCCATGACGAGATAGATCTTGACCAGCTTTGAGTAGCTGAATAATTTTACCTAGGTTAGAATCTTTACGCGTTTTCTTCGCAATCTGCTCTGCTCGTACAGAAAACTGATTGATCTGGTTGATAATAAAAGTGTCAAAAAAATCAAGTTCTGTAATTTCTTCAATAGCGTCAACCGTTGAAGGAAGTGGAGCACGTTAACAATAATCTGCATTTGCATTAGCTTTAGTTGGTTTAAACTTAATGTCGTAGTTAAAATGAACTAAGTAATCAGCATAATTAGATAGTTATTCGGCTGATACAAAGAATAGGAAGTGATTTTTCAGGATGAAAAATCTGTGTCAATTGTTGTCTTGTGATATGTATACATTGTAAAATGACGAGCGTATAAATAATTGAAAATTTTTGTCAAGCCCATACAATAGCTAAAGCTTCTTTGTCAATTTGAGGATAGCGTTATTCAGTAGCAGTTAATGTACGGCTTGCATAAGCAATTGGCCTTTCGATTCCGTTGCTAAGTTTATGTGATAAAACAGCTCCGAGTCCTACTTTGCTTGCATCAGTGGCGAGTATGAGAGGTAAGGATGGGTCGTATGGCATTTAGACTTAAGGAAAAATGAGAATATTTTTGAGCTCTTCGTTTGCTTTATCAGCAGTTGTCGACCATTGAAAAAATGATGTAAGAAACATGTCTCAAAGTGGTCGAGCTTTTGTAGCTAAATCAGGAATGAATGAATTGTAGTACGTAGCTTTACCAATAAACAATTCTAGTTCTTGAGGTGTAGAAGTTTCAGCCCATACAATGATGTCGAAAAACGTTTTTTGGACCCCGCAAGATTTTTTTTTATGGAATCGAAGGTGGATCAATAAATAAATACTGTGAGGTTAAATAATGATTGTAGATATATTGTTAAGGTAAGTGGCATGAGCCACGAGTTGGCAGTACATCCGTTCAGCTCGGAGTCTTCCAGGCAAGGGAGAGAGAGTATGGTACAGTATTGCATAGTCTGACTCCATTTGGTTATTGAAAATTCATTGAAATTTTTAATAGTGACCTTTCGTAACCTTTTAATTTTTTTAGTTATTATTATAATCGTATTACTTTTTAATTTTCTTCAGAGTTATAAATATATATACCTTATCAAACGAGCGACGTTAGGAGTGAGGTGACCCTGCTAGTAAGTAATTAAAATAGTTACTTGGAGTAGAGAGAGAGAGAGAGAGAGAGAGAGAGAGAGAGAGAGAGAGAGAGAGAGAGAGAGAGAGAGAGAGAGAGAGAGAGAGTATATCGAATTTGATAGAGACTTGTGGATCAAAACAATTAATGTGAAAATAATAACACGCTCTTTAAATTTGAGATGAAAAGGTATACTATGTATACCGTCAAACTATTGATGTTTATTGAAAAGAAAAGATTGTGATTACCAATGTATTGACTATGGAAAATTGAAGAGTATTAGAAGAGTGTTAGAGCACCGACGCGTTAACAAACGATATTGTTTAATCGTCGACACTGTGAGGCGAGTCCTCACTGCGCTTCGGCAATACGAAAACTGAACAACACAAATCAGCGAAAGCGGCAGAAGACCGCTCGCGAAACAGGCGGAGAGAGACAGAGTAGGAGCGAGCGAGCGCGCGTTGACATGGCAACCTCATTGGTGCCGTGCGGGCTAGCGAAAGTTGTCGAATGTGAAATTAAGCTGACAAGCTTCTCGAACCTTCTCGCTCTCTCTCCGCATATCAAACTAATTTTCGAACATACCGCCCCTCTTGCTGCCTCGCAGCAATAAAGAGACCGGCAATAACAATAAATTAAATTTAAAGATAGGAAAGCCTACTTCGAAAGAAGCTAATCCCTACCATGACTCTACCGATCGAACTGTTCTCACTAAATTTCTTTGGAATCAATTCCTTAACGAACAGTCGATCAACAAGTTTATAATGCTTTAAGTTTAACAACATTGCAATAAAATTAGATACAAGGTTAAATTCGCCTATATAGTTGCATAATCTAATGCAAAATTTCTAGCAAAGCTAATACTAATGAACAAAATAAAAACTTGACGCTAATGAATCTACATTTAAACATTCAACTAGGATGCTATCTATTCACGAGCTAAGTGAGTTTACAGTGTAGGTGTTGTGTTTAAAATCTCTGCGGTTGATGACATCTGGGCAAATCTTCATTCTTGACTAGACTCTGGTTGAAGGCTGGAGACTGCCCTCTGCGCACTCTCGTCTGAGGGCAGAAAGATGACTTTCACGACTGGTCGCTGGAACTCGGAATTGGCAGTACGGATGGTTACAACTCGAACAAGACCATCTTTCCCTGCATGTACCGCTGTAATTCGACCCAGTGGCCACTTGGATGGAGGGCAAAGCTCGTCCTTCAGAAGCACCAAGTCGCCTACGACCAACTGGCGTCCAGGAGTCAGCCACTTGTTTCTCTGCTGTAAATGATGCAATACCTCCAATCGCCATCGCTCCCAGAAATGGTTTCTCATAACCGAGAGTAGCTTCCACCTGCAAGTGCGAGATTTTAGATTCACGTCGTCAAAGGGCTCGGGTAATACATTGAGAGGAGTGTTCACAAGAAAGTGACCAGGCATAAGGGCCACAGAATCGGTGGGCTCAGAGCTCAATGGGCAGAGCGGCCGAGAGTTTAAGCAAGCTTCGATCTGAGCAGCAATTATAGATATCTCCTCGAATGTTAACGGCGTGTCTCCAATGACACGTTTGAAGTGATGCTTAAAACTTCTCACTGACGACTCCCATAGTCCTCCGAAATGAGGAGCTCTAGGAGGTATAAAAGACCATACTATACCGTCCTTCGCCAAAGCAGCTGCCACCTCCTGCGATACTGATGAAGCCCGTTGGAATAACGTCAATTTCTGTGGCTGCGCCCTTGAAGTCGGTGCCGTTGTCGCTGAAAACCATCCTACAAAGTCCACGCCGAGCGGTGAATCTGCGAAACGCAGCTAGAAACGCAGCAATGGACAAATCAGACACCACTTCAATGTGAATGGCCCGAACAACCATACACACAAAGATCGCTATATATCCCTTTGTACACTTGGCACCTCTGCCCTTGGAGAACAATATTGGAAACGGTCCCGCATAGTCCAGACCGGTGTATGCGAAAACTCGTTGAGGAGTAACTCGATATGATGGAAGCGGTGCCATTTGCTGCTGTACACTCTGAGCAGCGTAGCGAATACATCTATGGCAGCGCCGATAAACTCCCTGTACAACTCTTAACCCACGTGAAATCCAATACGTCCTGTTGAGGGAAATGAGCATCAGCTGAACGCCTCCATGAAGAGTCTGACGATGTACTTCCTTAATCAACCTCCTGACTATGATACTGGACGCTGGCAGAATAATCGAGTGCTTCTCATCGTACTGCAGAAACGACTGCCGTAATCGGCCTCCAACTCGGAGCAAACCCTGTGGACATATAAATGGTACAAGTCGCAGCAAGTGACTGCGAGATGACAACCGTAGTTTACTTCTGAGACACCGCAATTCCTCCTCGTAGTGCTGACTTTGCAAATAACGAATCAGACCGACTCGAGCAGCCTCCATCTCCTCAACAGCAACCTGTACATTTACTACAACTAGCGAAACATCCACGGGCAATCTATCAATTACCTTCCTCCAATCATTCATGATCCATTCAGGTCCCTCCCACCACAGGGAAGACTGATGAAGCCGTTCCGACGAAAACCCTCGAGTTGCGCAATCGGCTGGATTGTCTTTGGACTTAACATGACGCCATTGCACCCCAGGCAGAGTAGTGATCACCTCACTCACTCTGTTTGCACATGAAAGTCTGCCATCTCGATGGGTGGCCCTTCAACCAAACTAAAACTACCTTGGAGTCTGTCCAGCAGTGCACTGATACAGGCTTCAATAAAAGTCCATCTAAAAGGTGCTTCAACAATCTAACTAACAACACCGAGCCACACAACTCCAATCGAGGCAAACTCTCCGTCTTAATAGGAGCTACTTTCGTCTTGGACATAAACAACGCCGATTTGTGCCCTGGTATTACCATTTACGCTGCAGCGACGAAAGCCTTCTGCGATGCGTCAGAAAATCCATGCAACTCCCATGATGTTTGCGAGGAAGAGCCAAACCAACGAGGAATGCGCAACTGAGCCAGTTCAGGAAGGTCAGACCTCAACGTTTGCCACTGCTCTAGAAGTTCTCCTGTGAGAGGTGAGTCCCAGTCGATACCATTAATCCACAAGTCCTGGAGCATGAGTTTGGCCCTGACTAATACAGGTGATAGCCAACCAAGTGGCTAGAATCGATCTCTTTGACACAATTTTCGGAGCAACTGGAACCTTAACCTCGAAACGAAACGAGTCGCCTGAAGGCGTCCATTTCAGGCCCAATGCAGAAGTAGCCTCATCTCATTCGACAGCGAACTCTTTCTGCTTTTCTACTCAGATATCTTCGAGAATAGCCGAACAGTTCGACGCCCATTTACCCAACTCCATACCTGCTGATGACAGAAGCTTGATCAGCTGATTCCGAATCTCAATGGCCTCAGACTCATTCTCAGCGCCTACAAACGCATCATCTACGTACATGTTGTGTCTAAGCACCTGCGCAGCTAAGGGAAACTCTACACTTCCCTCACTCGCTAGCTGAAGAAGAGTTCGAATTGAGAGGTATGGAGCGGAGCGCGTACCATACGTAACCGTCAACAACCTATAGTCTTCGATAGGCTTCGAAGCGTCAGAACGCCAGACTATTCTTTGCCAATCAGCGTCATCTGGGTGAATGAGGATCTGCCTAAACTCCTTGACGATATCAGCCGTAAATACAATCTTCGAAAATCTCCACATCGAAATTATAATCGTGACATCCGACTGTAATTTGCGACCTGTTAAAAGAACGTCGTTCAGCGATATTTTTCCAAATGAACCATTAAAAACCACACGAAATTTGCCTCCCGGCCCCACCTCAGCCGAGTACACTGGGTGATGCGTAAAATAGAACGTGTTATCCCTTCGATGCGAACTATTTACAAGCTCCATATGACCTAAATTTAGATACTCCTCCATAAACTTCCTATAGGCACTATCTACTCTAGAATCCTGCGCTCGACGCTTCTCTGAGCGGAGCAAACATGCCACAGCAATTTGCGTCGTGTGTGCAAAAGAAACCTCTGACAACTTCTCAGAAAATGGCAAGCGAACGACAAATCTGCCCTTGGAATCCCGATAAACAGTATCTGCGAAATAATCTTCGCAATACTGATCCTCCTCGGACAAAACTTTAGAGGTGGAAATCTCCTCCATTTCCCAAAACCTCTCTAATAACGTCGAAATTGATGGCTCTACTTCCACATGACAGGCCTGAGCGCTCTGAGCTCTATCAGACTCAGGAGCAGAAGACGCTCTACCCGTCAAAATCCACCCAAATACGGTCTCCTGAGCAACAGGAGTATCAGTTGCACCAACTCTGAGCCCTGGCCGAATGATAGCAGCGTACACCTCTGCGCTGAGCACGCAGTCTATCCGCTTTGAGCAAGCAAAATCTGGATCAGCAGGCTGCAAGCCCCTGATGTGATCCCAATTGGACACTACGACCTCCTCTCGCGGCAAAAATCCCGTTACCTCTCTCAACACCAACGTCGAAAACTCCAAACAAAATTCTGTGTTCAATCTGGACTTAAGTTGGAGAAAAACTTCACCCCTTGATACCGCAGAAGGATCTGCACCGACACCAACCACAGACACAGAAACAGGCTTAATCTTTGCGGACAAACATTGCACAACTCTTTGCGTGACAAAAGAGACCTCTGCACACGGATCAATCAAGCATCTAACGTATATCGAATTACCATCTACGGATTGAAGTAACCCAGTATACCCACCACTGTTGTACTTGCTGAGACCTCCAGCATACTTGATTTGCCAGGCGCGCTAGAAGAACCCTTCTGACCTGTCGACTGTGTAGATTCCGCAGCGTCTCCTCCCTGACGTCGATCTGTGTGAAGCTTCGTGTGATGTTTGCCATTACAATTGAAACAACGGCTCTGCGAGGGACAATCAGCCAAAAAATTACCTGATCTCAAACAATTAAGGTACAATCTCTGCCTTTTGCAATATTCAAAGCGAGCAGAACTGGACATACCATTGAATTTTGGACAGGCTTGAAACTGATGAGGACCCCTACATAAACTACATTTTTCAGCGGAACCGCGATTACTCTTGCTCGACGAGGTGCTAGCAGCGTTAGCTGAAACTGACTCACGACGAGACGAACGATTAAAAGTATTTCCTTTCTGACTAGCTTGTTTGCCGGTAGGCGACTCTGCACCAACATCTGCATCCTGATCAAGCGAAGACGCACGAGTCTCGAGAAAATTTGTGAGAGCTGAAAATGTCGAAAAATCTACCACCGACTCTTGCGAAATACGCCACCCTTCTCGCGTCTCATTATCCAACTTGCGCTCGACCATATGGATAAGCCAACTGTCCCAATGTTCGCACGGGCAACCTACATCCTTGAAGGTTTTAAGCGCGGCTTCCGCCTTATCCAGTAACTAGATCAACTCTCCCGATGATTTCCGCTTAACCGGTTTCATATCGATCAACAATTCCATGCATGTATGCATGCGTCTCTTAGGGTTATCGTAACTGCGCATCAACTTTTGCCAAGCCGACTCAAAACTAGCACCTGTCAACGGGAGAGGACCCTGCAGGACCCTCAACCGAATCTACTAAATACTGCATCTTGACTGCATTCGGCATATTGGCCTTGTTCCTCACCAACGACGAAAATTGCTCCTTAAAGGCTCCCATTCGTCGGCTTTCCCGGAAAATAGGGATGTGGCACTTTGACATACTCGCAAATTCCGACGAGCCCTGAAAGGGCGATGCGGGTCCGACCTGACTATTCTGCGAGCCTGCGATTACCGGTGTATTCGCGGCGACTTCTAACTCCTCGATAGTCTGCAACAAATCCGCTTTAGCCTTAACAAAACCCGTCTCAACCTCAAGATACTCATCTTTTTCAAAATACGACTCGCCTTTGAAAGCCGCCTTGTTCGCCTGCAAACTCAGGTCTCTCTGAGAATACTCAGACCAATATGCATCCAACAAACTCAATCGCGTGCGCATACGCGGCAGCGTGCGAGCAGTCGCCGCTAATTTTGCAGTATTGCGCTTAAAGTTGAGTATAAACCCGCTCGTACGTTTTTGCTTGGCCAATTCACCAGCCGGATCTGCCATTATTGCAAAATTAAAAAAAAAACTAACGTGAGCGAGAGAGAGAGAGAGAGAGAGAGAGAGAGAGAGAGATACCAGAGCAAACACCGTACTGTCGCTGCCTCAACGTGGCTTGACGACGCCAAGTGAGCGAAACGGAGACAGAGCTTGAGCGAAAGAGCGAGAGAGAGAAAAAAACCAAACCTCTGCATTGCCTACGCCGTCGACTCCCGTGCTGATTTCCTGAACTGCGCGCGTCGTCCGAAGATGGCGGGAGCTAACCGTCGCTGAAGCCGGTATGCGGGAAAAACGTTCTCCATGATGGCCATCTTTTCTGTTTTCCACTTGATGTGCCCCAAACGGCGATCTCGTGGCTTCTTTGCAAGTCCAATGCTAAACCGGTGACCTCTAGCCTCTAAACCTCTAGCCTCTAATCTTCTAAAACAATCTAAAACAATCTAAACCTCTAAACAAAAAAAAACTTCTAACCGTCTAAACATCTAAAAACTACACGACAACAACAAGCAGTTAGCCCAAACGGCAAACTGAGAGAGCGAACTCCAGGAAGTATCTGGACGCTCTGACCGTTGCGACTTTGAATAGTCGAACGGCTGCCGAAATAACTCTAACACTGCTTGCACAACGCAAGGACACTTCTTTCCACACACGATTTCACGATTCTTCACCACAATGCTGCACGCTATGCTACCAAAATTTATAGTCTCTCGAATTTGATAGAGACTTGTGGATCAAAACAATTAATGTGAAAATAATAACACGCTCTTTAAATTTGAGATGAAAAGGTATACTATGTATACCGTCAAACTATTGATGTTTATTGAAAAGAAAAGAGTGTAATTACAAATGTATTGACTATGGAAAATTGAAGAGTATTAGAAGAGTGTTAGAGCACCGACGCGTTAACAAATGATATTGTTTAACCGTCGACACTGTCAGCGAAAGCGGCAGAAGCCGCTCGCGAAACAGGCGGAGAGAGTCAGAGTAGGAACGAGCGAGCGCGCGTTGCCGTGGCAACCTCATTGGTGCCGTGCGGGCTAGCGAAAACTGTCGAATTTGAAATTAAGCTGACAAGCTTCTCGAACCTTCTCGCTCTCTCTCCGCATATCAAACTAATTTTCAAACAGAGAGAGAGAGAGAGAGAGAGAGAGAGAGAGAGAGAGAGAGAGAGAGAGAGAGAGAGAGAGAGAGAACAAACGACGCACACTGCACTGTATAGCACCGTATCATCACCACTGCCTTGCCAGTGCCACAAACATTAGCCGGAGCCGGTAGGCAGCTTCGGCAGTAGCCGAGAACAAGGGAAAAGCTAGTCGCTGGGAAATCTAAGCTGTAACTGTAGCAGGTCGCGGCGCATCGATAAGCTTCGACGTGTGTGTGTAATTCTGATTGAGTGTGAGTGCCGTGATATAAGAAACTTATTGTAAAAAAAGTATGCATTCGAAGAGAGTGGAATGTTGACTCGCTAAGGTGTGATTCTGGTCAAAACGTATTTGTCAAATAAGCCGTAAAATGTACTTGAAAAATCAAATTATGTAACAGCGCATGCGCGTCATACAATGCAAGTCTTTGCGCTGCGGGCGGATACGCAATCTTGCTCTATCATCTCTGGGCCCTGAAGCCAAAAACACGACTTTATTACCGGATATAGTACGAGCAACAGCCTACGGGATAAACCAAATTTTAAGTCAGTTTTTTATTTTTCGTGTCGTTTTTGGAGAACGAGACATCATCAGGACGAGGAGTTGTTGAAGCCGCAAATATTCAAGGTAGCAAGCATAAAAAATGATTAACAAAAGCTATAGCGGTCTTGCCGAGTTGTAGCCGATGTGTTCATGAGATAAAATTGTGTATTTTTTGGGAAATTAATTATTAACAAAAGTATGTTGCATAAGTGATATATCGCGAGAATATCCTTTCCGTCGGATAACTGCCGGAACGTCGTCACTAGAAATCCTTGTCTGTTAAATAAATAAATCGAGAGTATTTATTGAATTCTTTGCGAGTGTTTATTTTTTTCCCGGCTTAATCTACGGCTCAAAGAGACTCAATTAGCTGGAAGTGCAAGTGTAGAGAAGATGGCGTGCTGGCACCCTTATATTGGATAAATTTGGGCGCGATCATAGAAGGAAAGGATATATAACGTGTAATTTGTGCAAATAAATGCGCGCGACTTGAGATCATTATTTGTGCAGGACATTCTACAAAATTCTATCAACATTTTGTGTTTAAGTATATTATTATTTCAGCTAATATTCCTGATCTATCTAAATGAAATTGTGGTAATACATCGAGGCCGGAGAATCTCGCAATACGCTGAGATAAAGTGTGGTATTTAGTACACCAAGCATTTATATACGGTGAGAACCAGTGGCATTGCACGGAGAAGCACATTGCACCTAACGGCACCTCTTTGCCATCATCAGGAGTCAGCCGGGCGAAAATAAATCCCCCTACTGCGAGTGACGTGAGACATCTTCGCTGCCGACCGAAAAATCAAGGTATTTTTGTTTAAATATTTTGAAGCCAGTAAATTCACCGACGGTTAAATTTTAAATTTGACTTTCATGGCAGTTGGGTCGAGCGCAGTCAAAGTGGAATAACACAGCGACGATAGGACGCTCGTGGCGGACGAGTGGCGCAGTCGTAAACAATGCATGTTTACATCTCGCGCGAATAGGCTTCGGGCTATGTACAACGGCTCGTAATTTTGTATTGTGAGTGCAAGCGAAATAGACTCCAAAATTTTAGTTTCTCGGCGGTGTTCGCTTTTGATGAGCCGTGTGGCCACTCACACACTAGGTTTCGGTTTGGCAGGCAGTTCTAGAGTATACAGCGCAGCACCCAGTAGCAGACCACAGAGCTGCATTAGATCATACCCACAACAGAGTAGAGCAGATCGTGGAAGGGGAACCGCGCGGATTCCGGCGCTACACGAAGACACGCGAGCTCGCGTACGAGCAAGCCGTCATCTGAACTGTAATCGCGTAAAGCAGCAAGATTCAAGGTTCCCTCGTGTTCTTTGCAGGCTGGCGCGCAGAGTTTTTACGTGAAGAGAAGAGGATTTGCAATCCATAGAGACCGGAAAGCTTTCACACACATACACACACACACACACACACAACCAACAGTGTCGTGCACGTGGCGTTAGGTAGGGCTTTCGCGATTTCCTTTAATTTTAGGGCATATTCACTCTGTACAGGAGTAGCAGTGTCAACGGCCATACAACGCGCGGTTCTCATTTTTTTTATGTTTGGCAAATAATTTTTAAATAATTAACGTAGCAAACTGTCGCGTTGTATATTTTAGTTTCTAGTTAACTTTTCGACCAGTTTTGACCGAAGCTTTTCGCTTTATAATTGTTTGACGATTATAATGAGCGGTTTTAAAGGAGCCGGCGACACATACAAATAAAAGAAGCTGAAACGAAAGTGAGTTTCGCAGATAGAAACTGCAAGATATGCACGCACACGACACTTGAAATTTAAATTGCAAGAGCATGCGCATAAATTAAAAGCGAGGAAAAAACAAAACAAGATTTTCAAGGGGAAAGAAGAACCAATCGGAGACTGGATGTTAGATATTGGAGAAAAACGGTGTACACCGCACTGGTTATTTAGAAGTAGAATGCGAGGGGTAACTATTAAATCCGGTGATAAAATACCCTCGTACTTGTCTTTACCTGAGCTATCATGAGCAACCATAATAGTTACTTATTTCGGTGGTGTTTGTAGAAAGACAAGCAGTAAAACTAGAGTAAGAGAGAGAAGTGACAGCCAGATTACTGCCAAATATCAGCTGGAGAAAGAGAGAGTCAGCAGCCAACGCACGTCGCTCTTCACGGCGCATATTATCGTCAGCCTCACCACTTACACCACATTTTCAATGATACATGCACAAGCCGTGTGTCGGATTCATACCGAATAAACCCATCCTTCTTACGGCTAGGTAAAAAAACAAAGAGTCGTAAAAAGACACGCCCTCTTTGCCTTTATCAACCCTTGCTAAAGGTGCCTAGCTCCATCCTCTATGCCCCTGAACCCCGCGGTACTACCGTCAAGCAATGCTTCGCGGAGGGGGCGAAAGGCTTTTGTCCGCTTCTAAATAATGTGGTAGTCATCACTATAGTCATCCTTCATTTTCTGCTTCGCACATATGGACCTACGTACTCAGCCTCTTCGTCTTCTTCTGTCTTCTTCGTCTTTTCTGACTTTCTTGAGAATGTTTGCTGTATAGTTGCTGACTGCGCACCATCCATCCTCTGAGGTCAGCATGGCCGTCATAATCGACTCAGGAGTTACTGTGATCTGAAAATAACTCTCAAGTTCTTCTCGCTTCTGATATCGTGAGCACTCGCAAAAGACGTGCTCAATTTCCTCTGTTGCATCCGAACATATTGGGCAGTTTAGACAGTCGTCTAGTTTGAACTGATGCAGGTACGCCCGAAAACATCCATGCCCGGTCAAAAACTGCGTGAGGTAGTAGTTAACTTCCGCATGTCTTCTTCCAATCCAGTCTTATATCATTGGTATAAGGCGATAAGTCCATCGCCCCTCGCCACTAGCGTTCCATCTTGTTTGCCATTCAGCCATCATCTTCTTTCTTGCGGCATCCCAGATCTCCTTCTGGCTTTTGTCAGTCGATCGTCTCCTAGCTTCGAATACGTCCTTTCTTTCCAACGGTCAATGGGTGGCATGCCTGCTATAATACAGGCAGCATCGTCCGTACGGTAAGCGGACGCCACTCTTAGTGTACTTCACCTATAGACGATAGTCAACTTTCATGCACATGATTCTACCCGCATTGCATCTGCCCATGTTGGGACTCCGTATAGTATAATCGATGTGATTACACGGGCTAAGAGTAACCTTCGCTTCTGAGTTGGCCCTCCTGCATTTGGCATCAATCGTCATAGAGCAGCACCAACTTTTGCTGCTTTATTACTGACTATTTCCAGATGCTGTTTAAAACTTAGTCTTGCATCGATGGTGACGCCCAAGTATTTGATGGTTAGTTGAGAAACAATCTCATGTCCCCCCTCCGTCAGTGTGATTTCCTCCATCTTCTTCCTACTGGAAATGAGAATAACTTCCGTTTTGTGACTAGCTAGTTCTAGTCCCGTCTCTGATAGAAATCCGTGTATTATACGGGTTGACTCTTTAGCTATGTCTGTCAACTCTTCTTTATGTTTCGCTACTACTACTACTGCTATGTCGTCAGCGAATCCCACGACTGTTGCTCCTTTAGGTAATTGTAGCTTTAGTACCGTCGTACATGATGTTCCAAGTCGGTGGGCCAAGTACTGACTCTTATGGGACGCCTCCTGTAACTTTATAGGTCTTAGTACCGTCTTCAGGGTCATTTAATAAAATTCTGTTTTTTAAGTAGTCGGACATCATCCTTCTTATATATAAGGGCATATCCTGCTTCTGGAGTGCCTCGTGTATTTCACTCCATCTGGCCGAATTGAATGCATTTTTGACATCCAATTTTACTATGGCGCAATACTTCTTCTTTTCCTCCCTTCCATCTTTTGCCCTCTATCGCTGTTTGTGCAGTGTCAATTACTAGACTAACTGCGTCCAGGGTTGAATGCTTCTTTCTGGAGCCATATTGATGTTCCGCTAATCCACCTTTTCCTTTTATAAAATGATCCATTCTAACGCAGATAATGCGTTCCAGGAACTCGCTGGAGTATCCAGCATGCAGAGCGGTCTGTATGATGAGGACTCCTGGGGTGGTTTCATTCCTTTTGGCAGAAGCACTAGTCACTATTTCTTCCAGTTTGTAAGAAATGTTCCCTTTTCTAGACATGTATTGGACATGTCTACGAAGACCTCTGGATGAGCGCGAATGGCATGCTTCATTGCAATATTTGGAATGATATCCGGCCCTGGGGCCTTGTTTTTTCCTACCCTTCTGCAGGCGGCTAACAATTCCTCAATCGTAATCTGTGGAATAGCCTCTTCATTTACGCCTCTTTCGATAACACTTGGCTGTTCCAGTTGTCCAATCTCCTTAGTATACTAGTGGTCGTCCACTGTATGCGACTCTTCGAGGCATAGCAGCGTCACATGCTCGGGTGATGTTTACCGTCACCTACTCCGCCATGTTGTTCGTCATTCCAGACAGTTGCATTTCTTCTAGTAATATCAGGAGCATCTCCTTATCATAATCCTTCGTTTTCTAACTAACTCTATTGGTCGTTGTACTCGCGCTGGGTCCCTGTTTTTATATTCTTCCATTATTATGGCCTGGTGATCACTATGTGTGTAGTGCTCACTTACTGTCCATGAATCAACTAAGCCAATAATGCTGCTACTAACAAATGTCAGGTCGACAATAGACCCAGCGTTTTTTTTTTTTTTTTCTAAATGTGTAGGTGCATCCTTGGTTAACTAGGATCAAATCCATAAAAGCGAATGCTTCCAGGAGTACTCGACCTCTGTGGTTAGTCTTAATGCTGCCCCACTCTAAAGCTCACGCATTGGAGTCGCCTGCAATCAGTATCGGTTTCCTCCCTACTTCGTCTTGTATGAACCGATCTAGCGGTTGTTCGAACTGCTTGATTGGAGCGTTAGGTGAAGCGTAGCAGTAGACACCTGCTACCTCAGCCTGTACAAATCCTTCTTCACGAATCTTAATTTTTTCACAGAAAGCAACGTTTCCACATGCCCAGATTGCTGCTTTACTTGTAGTATCCATTCCTACGATGGTTCGTCTAGATCCTTATATTGTTTGCACACAATAGCTACGTCTACCTCTTTCTCGCGGACATACTGATTGAGTAGGTCCTGTGCTGTCTCACGGTGGTTTAGATTTATCTGCACTATCTACATTTCCGTTGATTCTTCAGTACTTGTAATGCAGCTCGGTAGGCTGGGAATGTATAGCTACATGGTCACTTTTTGATTCTCCATCCTTTTCCCGGCAGACAATGCAACTTAGCGCGCTCGTGCAACTTTTCGCTGCATATCGTTCCGTCCCGCACTTAAAACAGCATTTACTTCTGTTGTACGTCTCTGTACAATTTTTTGCTATATGGCCAAAACCCAGGCATTTATAGCATCTAGGTGGTCGTGTCTCTAGACTAATTTCCCTGATTCTCCAATTAACCCAACCTATTTTGAGCTCTCCCCGTGCGATCGCCTTTTGTGCAATCTGAACAGGCAGCTGTACGGCGGCAGTCTGCGTATCTCCATTAGTTTTCCGAAGAGTCTTTACGGACGTCTTCTCTACTACTTCCTTCTCTTCTGAAAATTCTCTACTCAGGGCTTCTAGAATATCCTGCTTAGAGGTAAGCATATACAGGTCTTTTATTTCAAAGACCACTTCATGCTGAAGCCTCTTGATTGTGGCTTCTTTTACCAGCACCGCATTAACTGCTTCTTGAAGTTCCTGCGTTTTTACTTTTTTGGTGCGTCGTAGCTCTAAAAGAAAATCTTCTGCCACCGTATTGCGTATCTTATTTACGCTGTTACCAATGCATCAGGCCTGGTGACTCTCTTTCGTGGTTTTCTAGTGCTATTTTTGTTCTTGGCACCAGTGCTTTTGCGTATCTCCTCTTTCCTTTTCTTTCTTTTCTTTTTCTCCTTTCTGGTAATATCCTCCTGCCAGGGTGGGTCTGCCTTTTCTTCCGGAGACACCTGTGATTGGATTTTTGATGCGACTTCCATAGAGGCTACTTCCTTATTTTTCCTCGTTTTTTTTAGCGTTTTTTTCTCGAGAGCTCCTTTACCCGCTTTCTCTCCTTGCTTGGTTAAATTATTCATGCTCGATAATAGTCTTCATTCCGGTATGTGTCCGACCACTTTCGATCCCCCGTCTATGGAGGCAGCTGACATGGCTCCAACACATGACTGTAAGCTGTGCCAGAGTATAGCACGCGATACTGCCCTAGCCCACCCCCACTCTCTTGAACCTTCCACCATGAACAAAGTGCTTGGCTCTCTGGAGAGTTTCTGGCAGACATCAAGCAATATCACGCACTCGCCTTCGCCGATTGACCGGTACTGGGTATGTGACCGGCCTTCTGTCTTGCCTCAGAGCATATTTTATTTCTGCTCTACCCTCCGAGGTATATACCCTAGCGAGCTCTCCCCCGCGTGGATGTGTGTGTGTGTGTGTGTGTGTGGCTCTCTGGAGAGTTTCTGGCAGACATCAAGCAATATCACGCACTCGCCTTCGCCGATTGACCGGTACTGGGTATGTGACCGGCTTCTGTCTTGCCTGTGTGTGTGTGTGTGTGTGAGTGAGTGAGTGTTAGTTTGTCAAAGTTGCCTTAAAACATGTAAACCCACTGCGATAAGTATGTAATTCGATAGAGTTCGACGTCGACTTACTAGAGTGTAAGCATGAACAAAAAGAGTTTTCAAAAGACCGGTAAAATAGTCGATATGTTAAATCACGATAATATAGTCGAAATGTTAAATCATGTAATAGCGCATACGCGTCATTGTATGCAAGACTTTGCGTCGCGAGCCTCCGAGGAGACTCGCTCTCTTACCCCTCTAGGCCTTAGAGCCGACCACAACTACTGTTTGACTCAATTGTTGAAGCATGATCCATCAACATCTTCCGGAATGTACGTAAATTTTCGCAGTAGTTTTCGTGGAGTTTTTTCGTGTACGAGGCAATATCAGTACGGAAGAACGAGGATTATTGTCAGCTGAGATGTATAGAGGTAGTGAGTCATGTAAATTAATATCGGGAAAGTATTGCCATTCCGCCGATTCATCGTTATCTCGTTCGCAATACATGAGAGTGCGCCAGAAATTTAATAGAGATAATGTGTGCCGTGAATATGCCAGAAATTTAATAGAGATAATGTGTGCCGTATTAGTCGGTTTATCATAAAAATCTTTGCTATCAAATAAACGGAATCGTGAGTGATATTATTGAAATATAATTGGTGTATTTATTCTTTCCTCGACTTGTCCTACGGCCGAGTCTCCTCGGAGAAAGAGAGTCGATATAGCCAAGCGTGAGAATCACGTCCTGGCGCCCACATAACAAATATGTACGCGATAGAAAATAGGAGCGAGATAACGAAGAATATTTGTCCCAACAAAAGAACATCGTTACAAGAAGAACTTTAGAAATTATAAATTTAGATATGCGTTGAGATGGATTAACGTACGAATAGAGCCTGAAAGAATTTGAACCAGCGTGTAGCTGGACTCAGTGGATATCAAGGCCGAACGGGTATTATGCGCAGAACATTTATAATCGCATCCACTGGATGGAGTCTTCGAGGACGTAGTCATGTGAGACCGACTTCATAGAACTCTGCAGAAACCAAAGCTCGACGAAGAGAAAGGGAAGAACAAAACCCCAGATGCAGGAGATACTAGTAGCCGCAGTTAATAAAGAAAACATACCCCGGCAACACCAGAAGATAACCGAGAGACATCATCGAAACAGTGCGCAAATGGGAAATACGATTTCCATGCATGAATACAAAGTATGGCCGTCTGGCATCCACGCATCCAATCCAACCGCTTTTAGTAAGGTGTCATATGGTGATTTCATCTTAGTCTATGTACCTTTACGTTTACGTGGATAGTTTACGTCTACGGCAAGTTACGTAGTAAGTACATTGAGAGTGTTTTGTAATTCATCGAAATATTGTGATTAAAATAACATAGTGATCAACTTGACTTTTTTATTGGTAATGTTAAATAACGGCTGTGTCCGAAAGCTAGCTGACAGCAGTTATACGACGATAGTAGGCTATGTATATTTACCATTTAAAGTCAGAAGATTAAAGAAAAAAGTGCGAGTTGCAACTGTCCTGGATCTTCCTACGGACGGCATAGTCGGATTAAACTCCACGTTAACTTTTAAGGCTGGTTTGGGCCCAGCGACTTAAGGAATATATTTAAATAAAAGTAACGAGTACATAGGCCTCAAATTGGCAGCAATGGAAGGAGGTTTACCAAAGTTAGCATTGATGGGCTTAGCCGATGTGCAAGATTAGAATTTAGAGGCGCTTGACGCGCTTTTCTACAAAATAATCGGTCAAGACACTGGAACAATCGACTGCACAAGCTAGATTGAGCATACCATCGAAATGTAGTTAACGACACCGATAAAATAAAAATACTTCTTGATTTCCACGTGGATAATCCATATCGATATCCAACTAGACATTTTAGAAAAAAAAAATATAAAAAATTCCTTTAATAATACTTTTTATGTGTTTTGTGACCATTAATGTAGTACCAGTCGAGTACGCTTGTCGAGGGTCGAGAAGGTTATGGCATCCCAAGTAGCCAGAGAGATGTTTGTGGATCATACGCTCGAGTACTTTAGACATTTTAGGCGCGAGTGCAATAGGTCAAGTGTAGGATGTCGAGTTCACCTCTTTACCTTTCAATAGTGGCATGATGAGGGCTTGTTTCCATGCAGATGGAAAGACCGTGTGCGGATGATTTTGACGAGGTATTGAGGATCGCTCGCAGACCTTTGACTCAGAGACCGGCCGAGGGTCGAAAACCCCGTGGGAAGCTGTCCTGAGGGGCTGGTCACACACGTTCTGAAAGGCTTCGTTTGAAAGTGGCGGCGATCGATTTACGGTCGCTGTGAAGTGACTGTTCAGGGTGCTTACGCTTAAAGTACTGTAGCGAAGGGGGCTTTTATGATGGTGTTACCTAAAGATTACACAGCTCGCGCCACAGAGATTCTTCGTTCTCTGCTTGGGCTAGTTTTCCAGCGATGCGAGCGTACTTGGCTGTGTCGAGAGCATTACTGACTTGTGCCTGGAGTGCCTTGAAGAGCTCGAATTCGTCGTTGAGACCGGTGCAGGCGGCGATAAGGTAGGCCGTGTCACGCTTTTTTATCGGGGCACGATGCGGGGGGAAACCCTTGTTTTTTTTTTGTCGAAATTCTAATGGTCCGTAGAAACGCGACGGCGTCGTACGCAGTGATGATAGCCTTTACTAGGTTGGACTGGACACGGTCGATCTCTGCGGGGTAGGGCCCAAGAGGTAAGATAACGACCGTGAGGAAAGTTTTGACTGGTGCGGGTAGAGGGGTGACAGTCGAAAGTTCCGTGCGAAGCGCGGCAGTGAGGACGGTGGGGTCAAGTCGTTTGAGACATCGAGAGAGGATAGTCTTATTGTGCACCGTGTGTTTTTCAAAACGATATGAAATTCCGATTAAGTCGTGCCTGACAATGAAGGGTGCATCTGATTTTCGAAGTTCAAGTACGGAAGCAGCTTGCTTCACTAGGAATAGGTTCAGTCAGGTGTGGGAGTGGGGGTGCGATCCACTCGAAACACGTGATGAGTTGGCTTGAAAGGCACTAGCCAGAATAGATGCGACTCGATGAGATCGGCGAACGAAGTAGTCGAGCGGTCGCAGACGCACATGTTGAAATTGAAGTCTCCGATGATTACTACCTCGTCGTATAGAGGAAGCAAGTTTACTACACAGTTCCAATAATATAATTTAAAATTACTGATTATTAATAAATTTTTAATATTTGCAACACATTTGTAATAAAAGTATACTAAATTCAACAACAAAGTTAATTATCTATTATTTTATTACCAGAAAAATTTACAAGGTATGGGGTAAACCTGAAATCCTGCAGGGGTACACGTAGGTACCTGTTAGCGGGCCTGGTTACAACAAAATACAATATAAATAAAGACTTAACACTAAACTTAAAACTATTATATACATGTTACTTAGTTGTTAAGACAATTTCTTTCGCACGCGCCGCAATAACAAGATTATAAAATTAATTTTTAACAATTGCATCTCCCATTCTCTAATACCTCTCTTTTGAGAGTACTTTCCTATACTCTAAACTTTCAGTTGATTTGGAAGCAAATTAAAAATAGTGATAGCTTTTATATAGCTATTTTTATTACTAATTCTTTTGTTTGTTTTAGGTATAGTAATACTTCGGTTTCTAGTAACACTATCTGATGCTAAGTATTTCTCTTTGAGATCATAGTAATGTAATTTCAAAGATTCTAGAGCGAAAAATTGTCCTATATTTAATGGATTTTCATGCACTAGAAAATTATTTTTATTGATAATTTTTAAAATTTGGTTTTTGTGTTTTTCTACTTGGTCTCGACTATTTCTATATGCTCCATCCCAAGCGATGATACCATAGCTTATGATGCTATAAAAGAATGCATAGTATATCATTCTGAGTGTCTCTGTAGGCATGGTTTTAGAAATTTTATAAAAAATATATACTAGATATTTTGTTTTTCCAATAATATATTGCATGTGGCTGTCCCACTTTAGGTTACTGTCGAAAACAATTCCGAGATATTTAAAATTTTCTACCCTAGTTACATTTTTGTCAAGAATTTTGACATTTATTTGAGCAGGTACACTTCCAATGCTACTTCCAAAAGTCATGCAAACAGTTTTTCCTACATTTAAGGACAGCTTGTCTACTACCAGCCACTCCGCTATCACAAATAAAAAATTGTTCATGATAACTTGGGTTTCTATCCAATCATTACCAGAGGCTATAATAGCAGTATCATTTTCATAAGAAATTATGGACTCAGGAGAGACCTCCTTTAATATATCGTTTATTTACAGAATGAAAAGCAGCAGTCCTAATATCGTTCCTTGCGGGACACCTGTGTTAACTACAAAGCTATCGCTTTCAATACCGTCTACTCTGACTACTTGGTATCTGTCACTTAGATAGCTGAAAAAGAGATCCAACGCTTGTCCCCTGATTCCAACACAATATAATTTTGCCAGCAGTATACTGTGATCCACAATATCGAACGCTTTCGCCAAGTCTACGAAAATTATTATAGTAGGCTTACTCTTATCAGCGTTATTATAAAGTACATTAGTTATATAGTTCAAAGCATTTATCGTACCAATCTTTCTCATGAAGACAAATTGTTGCTTGAAGATTATATTGCTCTTCTCTACAAAATCATAAAATCTATTATATATAATTCGCTCAAAAATATTTGCAACGTTGGATATGAGAGATCGGTCGATAGTTCGTGATTTTATGTTTCTCGCCTGATTTATAGATCGGCACTACTTCGGCCTTTTTTAGAGCATCTGGCCATATCGCTTTTTCAATACACTTATTGAAAATATGGATCAGAGGACCTATTATATGGTTACATAATAGTTTCAAAGTCTTTGCATTTATCTTATCAATTCCCCCACTTTTCAATTTCAGTGTATTGATTAAACTTATTATTTCTATCGTACTTGTTGGCTTCAGAAAAATCAAAATAGGATTCATATCCGGCATTTTAAGTTCAGTGTTTACTGGATAAACGATATTCGCACTCAGATTTCTACCTATTTCACAAAAAAGGTATTCATGTTTTGCGCTATTTGGTATTTGTCGGTAATTTGTTGATCATTTATCTTTATATAATTCATGGCATCATTTAATTTTTAACTTTCCCGATTTTCGTATTTATTGTATCCCAAAGTTTTTTGGACTATTAGATTTTTTTGCACAAGATTTAATTCATATTTCGTTTTGGCATCGGTAATTACCTTATGCAAAATTTTTGCATAGGTTTTATACAGTGTTTTTAGTTGCTCATTCTGCACATTTAATTGCCATAAATTATACAAAAATTCTTTCGTTTCACATGACCTTATTATTCAATTAATCATCCAGTTTTTCCTACCAGTGTGTCTTTTATCATTTCTTTTTGTTTTCGCTAGTTCTACACATAGATTGATCTTATTTAACAATTTATCTACGGCCAAATTTGGATCAGTTATCTACATTATTTCATCCTAGTTCCTAGACTTTGCAGTATTTAGTTTAAGGATAGATATGGTTCTATAGTCACTGTTTTCAGCTTATTTACTGCAATAATAGTCGGATAATGGTCCGTTATATCATGCTTGAGCTTATATGAGGCTATGTTTAAGTTATGGGATTTAATGAAAATATTGTCGATATATGATCCTTTAGCTCTACCGATAGGTGGCTCTGTAATACCAACAAAACTAGGAATATATTCCTTGTCGAGAAAATTGCACAGAAAATCTTGACAATAGTGATCACAGTCAATGTTAAAATCACCTTTCACTAAGTGATTCTTAACATTTCTTTTTTTAAATAAATACTTATTAAAATCTAATATAAACTCTGTTTTTAGTATCCCGTGCGATCTATATATGTTATCCTCGTATTTATTATTTTGATTCTATACCTGCTTCAACAACTTCGGTATTTTGGACTAGATTATTATTTACAAAAACAATGACTCCATCATTTCTGTTTATCCTACTTTGATTGTAGTAAGCTATATAGTCATAATCTGAACCATTCAATTGATATAAATCAAAATTAACTTGCTCAAAAACTTCGAAACATACCACAATCGCTGGTTTGATAGCTAAACTTCCTATTAGTATTTTTAATTTGTCAAAATTTGCCTTCATACTGTGAGATGTGTGCTCCTTGCTTGAGTTTGCGTAAGAGAGAGAGAGAGGGGGGAGAGGGAGAGAGGGGGGGAGAGAGAGGGAGAGAGCGAGAGAGAGGGAGAGAGAGAGAGAGGGAGAGAGAGAGAGAGAGATAGGTGCGCGCTGACACTTACAATGTATTCGATGCGCTGTCGGTCCCCGCTGCGTCGTTTGAGGTCAGCCGCACGCTGCTCCGGGAATCCGTCGAATTGATTACGCCCTGTCCCTTCTCGCCCTTACGTGCCCAGGCGATTCTGCCTGCGGCTGCGCCTTTCTCGCCGATCGGGCTGATGCTCGCCCTATCAAGAACGCCGGGCGCTTCTTGCTGCTATCGCAGCTATCGGAAGAGTGTCCAGACTCGGTTTCGCTGCCTCGTATTTCGGCTCCCCTCTCCTGGCTCTTCGGGGTGTGCTGTTGTCTATTCACTCGGCGACTTGGCGCCGTTTCGGGTATAGCGCTGGCTCTCGTGTCGCACTATACGTTCTCTCTATGTCTTTCTCTCGCTTACCTATATCGCTTACCCTATGTTATGCTTTGCGGGCGACTCCTGTCGCCTAGACATGCGTCTCGTAGAGCGCGTGTCGTATTGTGTGTGTATGCGTGTAAGCGTCGTCTACGCGCTTGTGTGTACTGTGCGCACGCCGCTTTTGGTGTGTGCGTATGCACTGTCACAATACTTCTAATAATTGCATGCATAATAATATCCCTTTTATTGTTTATATAACCTTATTGAAATGTTCAATACTACTGCATGTCCTTTCTTTTGAATTGACTTATTTTGAAACCTGTCTAAGTAATCAAAAATATCCATGTTACCTATTTCTTAGTTTTGTTCTTATCGCTTCTGATGACTGGTGTTGATACAGCAGATTTCAGCTTCGGTTTGTTCAATGGAGTTGGTTGAACACGACTTGTATGTGGTCTTGGGTTATGCTGAGATTCGTGTTTCAATTTATTACGAGGAGTGTTATTTTCCTGTTGCTGATCCTCATTAGCTACAGCATTATTGCTATCAGCAGGTACTTTACATCTGTTTGCTGATTCCATGTTGTTATAGATCGATTCAGTTGTAGGTAAAGTTGGTTTGATCGGGTAATTGACAGAATCGATATATCTATCGATTTTCTTTTTCAATATGCTGCACAGGTTGGTGTAATATGTGTAATGTTTTGTGTCTAACTTTGATTCGTATCGTATTAATATGATGACAGTTAATACACTTTGTATTATCTCTGTCACAATCAATTGTTTTATGCGTTTCAGAGCAGTTTAAACACAAAAAATCGTTAGTGCATTTTTTAGCATTATTCCCAAATCTACCACACTTGAAGCATGGGCAAATATTTACTAAATCGTAGGTTTTACAGTGTTGGTACCCAACGAAGATTTCGTTGCTATTTTCTCTGATGTGTTTGTAGATCGCAGCTGGAACTTCCATTAGAACCGTGCTCAAGTTGTTATGCTTGTTTTTGTACATATGCAGAACTTGTCCTTTTTTTTCAAAGTTACTGAAATTCCTTTCATTAATGTCCTTCTCGATTTCCTTGATGTCCGTACTTATGCGATTGTCAATACCCACTATCTGTTGTTTTTCAGCTTTTCTTTCAGAAGGTCGTTTTTTTCAGTTAATTCGAACACTAACCTTTTCAATAGCATGTTTTCAGTTTTTAGAAGTTCAAAATCACTTTCATAATTGATTCAGCTTCTTGCAAGTCTTGAGTTTTATTACTAGTTTTGGTCAATAGTTCATGTCTCACATCTTCTGATTTTTTTAGCTTAATCTGTGCTATCAAACGTGATGCTGACTCACTTAGGACTTCCTCATCAATTTCAGAGGTTATGTTTTCAGCAAACTATAAGATTGCTACCAACGAATTTATAGTTGTCGTTCGTTTGCTTGAGGAAACTATGATGATATTCCTTATCGCAAATCACACACACTGCTGTTGTTGCAGGTTTTAATTTACAACATGCAAAATTACTGCGACACTTGTCAGGAGGCTTGTTTCGTCCCAGCGCTATGTTGGCGTGTGAGGAATTGTACTATTTCTTATCTTAGAAAAGTTATCAAAATTTTTGAAGAAAAATTTTCGAAACTCCCGCTCTAGCAGATTCTTGAATCATGCGCCAAAAACACCATGGCTGATTAGTCAGAGGTGCCAACGTTTGTTCAGTGACGATGGTGTTGCACCCTGGTGGCGAAGATTGGAATCAGACGCGCAGCATCGGTGACGACAGATCTCGCGCTCTTTAGAGAGAGATAGAGCTATTTGTATCTAACCTCTAAAATTCTTTGTAGAAGACCTCCATTCAGTTGAATTTGGGACTGATGATCC